>NC_039367.1:108975390-108979279 GCF_003573695.1 Papaver somniferum
TACGTGAGTTTTGCTCACGTCAAAAATATAGTATATGCATTTTTTTTTAAAAAAAATTACGTGAGTAAATCACGTTGTTATATATATATACATATATATATATATATGTATATATATATATTATTTTGTTGAAAATCAAATTTTGATTTTGAATAATCATTAAAAATAAACAATTATTTATGATGAAATATTGCCTTGGTGCGAGTCTTTTCATAAATCAGTGGTGAATGTTCACAAAGTGGAAAAATTATGTTCATGATTTAATGAAAATCAGGTTTCGCTTTTTTGAAAATCAAAGTTTTGTTCATTCTTTGCAGGTTCGAAGAAGCGAGCAAGTTTTGAAGTGTTAACTCTTGCGTCACAATCACTATTGTTAGTGGAATCATAAATAGGTAAGAGTTAAGAATTACCATTTTATAGATGCTCGTATGAGCATTTTTATCATCAAATTGCTTCATTCCATCACTTTGTCGAAATTTGCATCTTGTATGAACGATATGCTGAAGTAGGGTATTGTGTGGATGTTACAGCTACTTCACAAGGATGTCTGACTCCCAAGAATCCAGAGATGATACATGTATGGATGAAAATGAAGAAGGGGAAGAAGAAGCTCCTGGAATCAAGAATATTCCGAATATAGAGGATTCTTTCTTCGTGATTCATCATAGACCTGAAAGGCGTATCCAGACACCAGAATTTCGCCTTCTGATAAATCCCAGAGATATTTCTCAGAAGAAACTTGTAACTCCTCAGGCGGCCATCTGATTCTGTCTTCAGCGAAGACATTTTTCTGCTTCAGTTATTGAATTTAAGCTTTCTCGATGACCTTTAGAAAAGTTTTCTGGATGGGCAAGGCATATGTTGGGCTTTTCTCATGTTCGAGCCATGATAGGCTTTCAGGATTTCCTATATGTAATAACCGCAATCGCACGGTGTCTAACTAGTAGACAGAAGCAAGTACGGGTCGAACCCACAAGGAGCGGTGGAAATACGTAATCAATATCTCTAATGGACTAACAAATAAAGATGTTTTTGGATTTTTGAAAGAATAAGAAAAATAAACTAAAGTAACAAAATGACTCAAATGGGAGAGTTGGTAACCAGGTTTTAACGTATCCACCACTATTTCTATTCAAATACTGAAATGAAACATAATTCATGAATTATTTATTGTTTGTTCTATTGACGTCACCTATTATATATATTAAAGTCGCAAATATCACTGGGACGCCCTAAGCATGACACATCAAAAGACTAAACCAAAGCATGCACCATCAAATTGCATTAGCGAGAAATTTATACGAAACAAAATACAGGTTCTCAAATAATACCTACCTATTCTAAGCATACCCCATCAAAGGATTTAACCCAAGCATAAAATATCAAATAAGTAGACAAATATATTTTCTATCCTAACAATTATGCACAAAGGTTATACGAAGACGGTGAAGCAACAACTCATTTTCAATCAATCAATAAGCATAATTCAAGAATTAATCTATTCAAATCATAATGGTCTTTGCTTGATATTATTGAAATCAAAATAGCTTAATACCCAAAGTGGTTTCAACATAAACCCTAGTTACACAAATCTAACATGACATGACTTTCTCAAAAGCCATAAAAAATATTAAAAGAATCACAAACAAAATAAATCGGAATTGAAACAACGAAACTTCAAACCGTAATCCTCCTTTCGTCTCTGTTGCCGCGTCTCTCTTTGTTTCTCTGCCTATTCTCGGCTCTGCAGCCGGCTTCCTCCTCTCTTTTTTTCTGTTTTCAGTCCCTCCTCTTATATCTTTCTCCCCTGTCTCCGCGTTGCTGCGAACAAAGCCAAAATAAGACCTAGCAAAATATCGTATCTGCCAAGGCCCAGTCCACAGGTCCAATACTGGCTCCAACTTGCCTATCCACGCCCTGGCCGGCTAAGCACCTTCCTCCAACTTCGCTGCAGCACTCATCGTTGCGGCCATAACAGACTGGTGTCTCTTCTTCTTACGGCTCTTTACGTCAATCAAGATTATCCAGCCAATATACTCCACCGATGTTCAGATTCTCCCAATCCAAGCTTTCCGAAGTCCGATCACAACACAGCCCCTTCCCACCCAAGTTTCGGTCTCAGCATCAGCTCCTTTCTTCTTCTACAACCATCACTTCCATCAAGGGATTTCTCCTTCAATCTCTTCCCATCACAGCGAGCAGTTCATCACCAATAAAGCCATTTGAGGTCCACAGCAAAACCCCAACTCCATCGTTGATGTTAACCCAATTTCAGTCTTTAAAAGCTAACAGTTGGAATCTTGATCTCGTCTTCAATCTGTATACAGCACTGCACGTTCAGCTCCTTGTCTTCTCAGCATTTTCCTCTTGTTTTTCAATTCACATCCAACCACAGCAGACTCCAAGTTATCACCAGCAACAGCTCGACAGCAGCTTCTTTTATCTCCTCCAATTCTCACGAACAGCTGCCCTTGCATGGACTCATTTCAACACCAGCACCTGCGTACACACCATAGCAGATTCACCACTTGGAAGAAATGTTTACTGCCATCTCTATTAATTCGATCTCCAGTTGCAACTAATTTCAGCCATCTTCCATAACCATCTAAGTAAAGTCACCACCATCGTCCATCCATTTTCCATTGTTTGAACGGCAGCAAATCAGATCCACCTAACCAAGCTCGAACTTCATACAACCACCAACCGCAACACCATTGCAGTCGCCTACTTTCCATAGTCCGTTAACCCACAGCAACAGCTCTCAGCCAAATGCAACTGCAGCTCCTTTGTTGATGTCGCTAGGCAAAAGAAACCCCAAGCTCAAATCCACCACTGACTGCGATCAGCTCCCAAAGATCGTAGCTATGCTGCTGCAATTTCTTTTTCTTCCTGGCTCTACTCCCTGACCAATTTGCAGTCTCCTCCATCTGTAACAACAGCTAACTCGACAGAAGCTCCTTTTATCTCCTTTAAATATCTCCAACTCCAATTCTCTGTACGATATGAAGTCGCACCTGGTAACAACAGCTGATTGCTTCGAAGAAGACTATGAATGTTCCACTTGCTCAGATGTCTTTTCTTTGATAAGGACATAATGATGCTTGGTATTAACGACACCAAAACAAACTATAAAGGGAGAGCATGACACGTCCTTCTTCCTGGGTCTAGTGGAGTTTGTTTCATGGCATCATTCTCTAGCCGTCTGGAGACTTAAGTGGTGCGACACACAAGAGCACTAACTTCAAGGCAGCATTTTGGTGATTTTGGTCGCAAGCACCGTTTAGCTTCTATTTAGCCATTATTTTCCGACTAAGCCAAATTCATTTGTACTTTCTATAAAATCACTAAAATGGTATTGTTAGCCAAAATATCGAGTCCTAACCAATATAAATATGGGTATAAAATGTAGCACATACGTGCTTATCAACACCCCCATACTTATATTTTGCTAGTCCTTGAGCAAAACAGAGAATTGAGCCGCTACATAGCTGGTCATATCATAAGAGAAAGTTAGACCCGTTACACAACTGGTCATAAAATAAAAATTTGAAATACCATACACAAGATCCGCTACACAGCTGGTCATCACATGCAAGAAAAAAGAAAAGACCCGCTACACAGCTGGTAATAACCCTAACAATAATATTTTTTTATAGACCTGCTACACAACTGATCATTTTTTTAAAGACCCGCTATACAGCTGGTCATAATAAGAAAATACATAAGAATAGACCCGCTCAACAACTGGTCATTATTATTAATATTATTTTTGTGTAGACCCGCTAAACAACTGGTCATAATATACCTGTAAACCTACAATAGACCCGCTCCACAGCTGGTCATAAATTGCAAGAAAAATCCTGAAAAAGAAAAGGAAAAAGTTACCCCC
>NC_039367.1:108979476-109046777 GCF_003573695.1 Papaver somniferum
AACTTAAACATTACATTGTCCTCAATGTAATTGAGTCATCCAACGTAAAATTTAAGATGGGAAATTCATAATATGCTAAAATAAAAAAATAAAAATAAAATAAGAAAATAGAATTACCTACTGGAATATACTTAAAGGATCCCCATAAACCAATAACCTGAAAACTTGGGGATCGACCCAAAATACAATATTTACAAAGACAGCTTCATACTTATGTCATGAAAACGCGGAGACGTTGAAACTATCAAAAACAAAGATTTACCCCTAAACCAAGTTTTTACTGCACAAGGAAGTGCGTAAAGAACAAAATATGGGGATTCTATTGAGACTGAGGAATTATCAATCAGCTCATGCACTGTATCAGGAATAGGCAAGTCCTTTGGGTATTTAGATGCAAAGTAATCCAACAACACTTTAGAAGCACACAATTCTAACCCTAAATTAGGCAATTTTTGGAAGTCTAGGGGTCTAGAGACAACCTCTAAGTCGGGTGAATGATCTTGTGAGGTAGATTCATCTATGAAATTAGGAAAATCATCTATGCAATCATTCACGGGGTCATCTATATGTTCTCTCTGGAACAGAGAGTCACTACAAGATTGATCATCTTCAACAAATAATCTTTGGCAGTCCAGAACTCTCAATATTTGTTCCAAACTAGGTGGTGTGTGTTTGTAATACTTCTCATATATCATTAGCGGGGATTATTCACTTACCTCATGTGGAGAAGAAACTCCATACCGTTGCCTACGTTTATATTCAGCAAGCGTCATCTCAGATGAGGTTTCCTGATAATTTGACTTTCTGTGCTTATATTCCGCCAGCGTAGGTGACGTCTCCTGAGAAAGAGTCATCATCCTCAAAAAGGTACCTGAAACAAAATTCTAAAAAAAAAAAACAAATTAAATGGAACTAAAATAAATAAATAAAAACCAAGTTATTTACAAATCAAAAATACTAATTACAATATTCCACAGCCGCTCCCCGGCAGCAGCGCCAAAAATTGATAGACTTTTGGGATTGCCTATATGTAATAACCACAATCACACGGTGTCTAACTAGTAGACAGAAGCAAGTACGGGTCGAACCCACAGGGAGCGGTGGAAATACGTAATCAATATCTCTAATGAACTAACAAATAAAGATGTTTTTGGATTTTTGAAAGAATAAGAAAAAAAAACTAAAGTAACAAAACGACTCAAATGGGAGAGCAGGTTTTAACGTATCCACCACTATTTCTATTCAAATACTGAAATGAAACATAATTCATGAATTATTTATTGTTCGTTCTATTGACATCACCTATTATATATTAGAGTCGCAAATATCACTGGGACGCCCTAAGCATGGCACATCAAAAGACTAAACCAAAGCATGCACCATCAAATTGCATTAGCGAGAAATTTATACGAAACTAAATACAGGTTCTCAAATAATACCTGGCTATTCTAAGCATACCCCATCAAAGGATTTAACCCAAACATAAAATATCAAATAAGTAGACAAATATATTTTCGATCCTAACAATTATGCACAAAGGTTATACGAAACCGGTGAAGCAACAACTTATTTTCAATCAATCAATAAACATAATTCAAGAATTAATCTATTCATATCAAATGGTCTTTGATCCATATTATTCAAATCAAAATAGCCTAATATCCAAAATGGTTTCAACATAAACCCTAGTTACACAAATCTAACAAGACATGACTTTCTCAAAAACCATAAAAAATATTAAGAGAATCATAAACAAAATAAATCGGAATTGAAACAACGAAACTTCAAACTTCAAACCGTAATCCTCCCTTCGTCTATGTTGCCGCGTCTCTCTTTGTTTCTCTGCATATTCTCGGCTCTGCAGCCGGCTTCCTTTTTTTTTTTTTTTCAGTCCCTCCTCTTATATCTTTCTCCCATGTCTCCGCGTTGCTGCGAACAAAGCCAAAATAAGACCTAGCAAAATATCGTATCTGCCAAGGCCCAGTCCACCGGTCCAATACTGGCTCCAACTTGCCTATCCACGCCCTGGCCGGCTAAGCACCTTCCTCCAACTTCGCTGCAGCACTCATTGTTGCGGCCATAACAGACTGGTGTCTCTTCTTCTTACGGCTCTTTACGTCAATCACGATTATCCAGCCAATATACTCCACCGATATTCAGATTCTCCCAATCCAAGCTTTCCGAAGTCCGATCACAACACAGCCCCTTCCCACCTAAGTTTCGGTCTCAGCATCAGCTCCTTTCTTCTTCTACAACCATCACTTCCATCAAGGGCTTTCTCCTTCAATCTCTTCTCATCACAGCGAGCAGTTCATCACCAATAAAGCCATTCGAGGTCCACAGCAAAACCCCAACTCCATCGTTGATGTTAACCCAATTTCAGTCTTTGAAAAGCTAACAGTTGGAATCTTGATCTCGTCTTCAATCTGTATACAGCACTACACGTTCAGCTCCTTGTCTTCTCAGCGTTTTCCTCTTGTTTTTCAATTCACATCCAACCACAGCAGACTCCAAGTTATCACCAGCAACAGCTCGACAGCAGCTTCTTTTATCTCCTCCGATTCTCACGAACAACTGCCCTTGCATGGACTCATTTCAACACCAGCACCTGCGTACACACCATAGCAGATTCACCACTTGGAAGAAATGTTTACTGCCATCTCTATTAGTTCGATCTCTATTAACACCAGTTGCAACTAATTTCAGCCATCTTCCATAACCATCTAAGTAAAGTCACCACCATCGTCCATCCATTTTCCCTTGTTTGAACGGCAGCAAATCAGATCCACCTAACCAAGCTCTAACTTCATACAACCACCAACCGCAACACCATTGCAGTCGCCTACTTTCCATAGTCCGTTAACCCACAGCAACAGCTCTCAGCCAAATGCAACTGCAGCTCCTTTGTTGATGTCGCTAGGCAAAAGAAACCCCAAGCTCAAATCCACCACTGACTGCGATCAGCTCCCAAAGATCGTAGCTATGCTGCTGCAAAAAATTTTTCTTCCTGGCTCTACTCCTTGACCAATTTGCAGGCTCCTCCATCTGTAACAACAGCTAACTCGACAGAAGCTCCTTTTATCTCCTTTAAATATCTCCAACTCCAATTCTCTGTACGATATGAAGTCGCACCTGGTAACAACAGCTGATTGCTTCGAAGAAGACTATGAATGTTCCACTTGCTCAGATGTCTTTTCTTTGATAAGAACATAATGATGCTTGGTATTAACGACTCCAAAACAAACTATAAAGGGAGAGCATGACACGTCCATCTTCCTGGGTCTAGTGGAGTTTGTTTCATGGCATCATTCTCTAGCCGTCTGGAGACTTAAGTGGTGCGACCCACAAGAGCACTAACTTCAACGCACCATTTTGGTGATTTTGGTCGCAAGCACCGTTTAGCTTCTATTTAGCCATTATTTTCCGAATGAGCCAAATTCATTTGTACTTTCTATAAAAACACTAAAATGGTATTGTTAGCCAAAATATCGAGTCCTAACTAATATAAATATGGGTATAAAATATAGCACATACGTGCTTATCAATCCATGCCAGATAGGCACATGTAACAAGGTCTATTCAAGCATCTGGAGACTTATTTATTTTTCACGATGTGCGAGGTATAGTAGCTCTGGTTGCTCGCTGGTGCATTCCAACTCATACTTTCATATGAAGTTGGGGAGAGTTTACCATCACTTTAGAGGATGTAGTTGCTTTATTACATCTCCCATCACATGCAATCTTCCTGAGAGTATTTCGGCAGAAGAGAGGGTGATCTCTAACATCTTGACAGCTGAAATGGAGGAAATTAATAAAGTATCCAGCAAATGTTGTTATGATCATTGGTTAACGCACTGGTGGCCGAGTGCTCCTGACAGGCCTGTCGACGGTACGTTATCTATTGCTGCTTTCTTGTGTTTATGGCTGTCCAGAGATGTATTTGAAGATAGTGGAAATTTGTTGAAGCCGTTCGTGATTTCCTTTGCCATTAAGATGGCCAAAGGTGAGAAACTTCTGATAGGTAGCTTATTCTTGGGTTCTTTGTATTCTAACTTAGACTCCTTGATTATAGACTTCAGTGTCTCAAACAGCTTTATGAAGATTGAATGTTATGCCAATACGATGTTTCTCCAAGCTTTGATGTGGGAACACGTTAAGAATTATGCGCTCATTCCTCGTATTATGTTACAAGGACCGAATGCTGACGCTCGTCATGTTTTCTCTGAGAAGGATAGTGCCAGGATTATGCGCTGGTCCACAAAACAACCTCGAGTTAAAGCACATCTCGTCGATGTATTAGACAATGAGTCTGAGTTTAATTTCCACACATGGGTGTCAATTCCTTCTTATATTTCTCAATTGAGAACTTTCAATGCTGGAGAAAGTATTATTTTAAAATCTGGTGCAGATTTGAGTGATGGCGAAAGATTTTTTATTCTGAGTTGCACTCCTGGTCACTTAGTATCAACGATATATGGAGACCTTCAGTGGAAGAATACAACATTGACAGAGAAGATCGACAAATGGGTATGGATCAGTGCGTTACAACTCTTCGAAGAAGAGTACCATCGGTTGAACAACTCAAGACCCGTTCAGACCGTACACATGTGGAAGGAAGTGATTACTGGTTCCCTTGTTCTAAACGAATTACGTATGTAACTCCAGGTTATATAGACTTTTGGAATCAACAATTTGATCGCTTATATGACTTCGCGACGGACGTTCATCCTTTGGTGAAAGATCCTCCATCTGCTGAGATGATTTCTACTCGACCAAGATTGAAGTATCTCTCCGACGATAAGCGAAAGACATCTCCAGGGTGTTCACAAGTATGTATCTTTCTTATAATCTTCATAAAGACATGGTAATTGTATCTTGATCATTTCATCAATTTTTTCACTGGACAGTCGTATCGTGAGACCTCGAATCGATGTAGACTTCTCGGAAACGGAAGAAATTATTCACGGTGGGGAAGGAAGGAGCAAAAATTATAAGATGTTGCCTAACACCATAAAGTCCCCCGTGATTTCTTTAGTGAGTTGTCAATATCTCTTTCGCCGTGACTTCTTCTCATCCGTGTAATTAGGATCACAAAATCAATGTTTGTTACTTCGTTACAGAACTTTACTCCGTCAAGTATCGATGGCCTTCACTTCTCTGCTAGGTAAGAAGTTTCTGAATCGAGTGTTGAAGAAGAAGTTGATGTAAGTATCTCTTCGCACATTTAATCACAACGTTAATGAATAAAATTTTAATTGTTATGAATGCATATAGGAGGATGTTGCCATGGAAATGGAGAGTACTGGTGATGCTCGTTCATCTTCGGAGGACTGTGATGAAGAAAATTCCCAAAACTCAAGACCGAATGAAAGCAATGCTCCTGATGTTGATACGGGTAATTCTGGTTCTTTGAACGCTTCAAAGACATCCAAGTAAGTATTTCTCTTGTATTTTATTCATAGAAGCATAAACGTGTTGATTTTTGAATGAATGAATGAAAATCCATGTGAATATACGAAAATCTTTGTGGAAATACGTCACCAAAAAATCCAGAATTCAGCCCTTTAGTAAAAATGTTGTAGAATCTTCGCCCGATGTCGGATTTTTATGGTCTACCCCAGTTTTCTTATGCCCAGGAAATTTTCAAGCTTTAAAAAATAATATTTTTAAGTTTTGAGCATGTTTAGAGGTCGAAATCGACGAAACAATAAACTTCCAAGAGACTTCCAGAAATTTTCAGCTGTCATGTAGTCCAATGTTTTGACCACATCTCTTTGCTCGCTTATCCAATTGTCATGAAATTTTGATATGTTGTAGAAGACATCCACATAATCAACCTTAGATTACTCGCCAATTGCTCCCAGTTCGTCGTCTTATACAGGGCAGCGTAAAATCTCTTCAGACGAGCTTGTTGTAAAACGTGTTTTTATGACTTGCACGCTATTTGCTCATGTTGTCAATGCGTAATGATAAACTTTGATGGTGTTAGACCACCTACATCTTGAATTTATTATTATAGTTGCTTTTCATGCTTGGAGTGCTCTAATATCATGTATTCATCATATTAGGTGCCAAATGATGAAGTTGAGAATAACCGAGTTGTTGACGACGGTGCGAGCAGCCTTATAAATCAAAGTGACAACACAACCATTCCTCGTATGGAAGAAACTATGATAAACCAAACTGATCTCGCTCCGTCGACGGTAGTAGAAAAAGCTGCTCCAATGATAGAAGGAAACGCCCCAGAGATGGAGGAGACTGCTCTTGAGATAAGCGAGACTGTTCCAATGGTGGAGACTCGCATAGTCGTACATGAATACCCGAGTGCAGGAGTTTCTTTTGATCCTCCATTTGGCGAATCATTCCCATACCACGAACTAGTTGGTGGTTTCAGCGTTCCTACTGGATATGCAGGCTTGTACGAGAAGATATGGAAGAAGTTTGGTCACATCATCGTTACCAGAGACCCTAAACGTTCTTATTCTTTGACAATGCAAGTAAGTGTTATCTTGCGTGTTATAAATGACATATGCACTAGGGCTAGAAATACCGTTACTCCAGATGTACTCTTTGATTGGGAGTTCAACTTGGAGAATTCTGAGAGACTCGGCTTCAACGTGAAGTGGCTTCGTAAGAAGATAAATGCTATCAAAGACTCATGCGAGAATAACATACACTTTCCCAATGATGTTGTGATGGAGAAGGAATATAATATTGCTAGATTGACTGAAGTGCTGGAGATGGAGAAGGCGGCTTTACAAGTCTTCAAAGATGCAGAGGAGGAAAAATCTTATTTTGCTGATTTTCTTTGATTTCCTTTCCATGATCTCTTGAACTTCCGAACTTCTGAGAGATGTGAGGTTTTGTTTTTGGTTTTGATTTTTGATTGGTTTTTGATAAGTAGATGATTGAGGATTTTCTTTTGGATTTGATAGAGATTTTATTTAAGTAAATTGAACTTTGATAAATTGCTGAATTCAAATTACTGAATGCAAGTATTGCAAACATTTTGGAGGAAATTGAAATACAGTGAAAGAAAATCCTAAATGAGAAATTCAGATATTTTGGGCATTCATGCCTTGAACCCCAATACCTCAAGTATCCAATATCTTAGGCGTCAAAAGTCTTGAGCCATGTTTCATGTATTACTTCCACATTCTCCTTACCATCCATGTTGATTAATCTGCAGTATCCACCAGCAACAGACTTAGAGATCATGAAAGGTCCTTCCCAGTTGGAGTTCATTGTAGAATGAAAGTTACGCGTAGTTTCTTTGAGAATTAAATCTCCTTCCTGGAACTTGTTAGACTTGATTGTCCGCGCCCTGAATATCTTCCGTTGGTTCGGAATTCCTCGTGCAGTGGGATTCCATGTTGTCGAAGCCTTCCAATCTTGCGGTACATATGGACATTCGCGGAGGGGTGAGTATCTAGGATACTGCTTGTCGTGTTCAACCATTATTTCATCAATAATTGTATTAGTGAGGTTCTTGACTTGGAGAGGTTCCACGTCTAACCACTTGGTAAAATATTGTTGAGGTGAGGTTATCCATTCATAGCATTTTGCAATAGCTAAGTTGTTGGTGGAGTGAAGCCCTCGGATCCAAGCAACATATTTGAAAGTTGATAAAATGGATGCATGAGGAGGAATAAGACTTGCCTGAGTGCAGAACCTTTTCATGAAAGCATGCGCATTTTCTTCAGGTCTTTGTGTCAGTTCCATCAAGGTTTTTACTTCCTTTAGATGCTCAAGCAATGGAGTATTCTCTATTTCTTCAGAATAAGAGCTTTCCTCAATAGAGAAATGTGCAGTTGAAGGTGTTGAAGTTACCTTTCCAACATGAATCCACGCACGTCCAAGGATCATATCATATCCTGGATCTTCTCGGATTATGTAGAACTTGGTTACTGTCCAGGTCGAGTTTACCTTTAGCTTGAGGGTAATGTAGCCATAAGCATCTATGGGCATCCCTTCATCATCCATGATTGAAATTGGAGCATGAATAGATTCTTGCCGAGTGATATCAGCAGTTCTGAGAGTTTTCAGAGGGATAACATTGACAGCAGTGCTAACATAAATCAATGCTCGTTTGAACTCGTTTCCTTTGAGATGGACTGTAGGGAGAAGTCCCAGACATACATTTCCTTGTCTGTTACCGAAGGCTCAGGGAGTGTCTCCTGAATCGATAAACGCTTCCCTGACACAATGTGATTCAATGCAGTAAACATGTCTTTTCTTTGAGCCTTTGATAAGTACATCAATTCACAGACATGCTCAATTAAGGATTGAACTGCTTCCTAGACAGGTGGTTCAGAGAGAGTGAAAGTTCTGACTGGGAGAGGATCTCTGTGTACTCCTTCAGTCCCCAAGTTAAGCTCTCCTGATTCGACTTTTTCTTTGAATATGCGCTTCAAAATTTTGCAGTCACTTGTCGGGTGATTGACGAATCTGTGAAAGCGACAGTAACGAGGATTTTCCATGTCCTCTTCAGTTGGTTCTTTCTTGACATATAGCAACTTGATTGCACCGTCTTGGACCCAGACATCTAGTAGTTCGATCACCTCTTCAATGGGAAAAGGTAAATCAGGTACTTCTTGATTAGTTCCCGTGCGTTGGGTGGAAGCTTGTGCGTCTCGGGTTTGATTATCCTTCCTTTGTGCTTTTGAAGGAGCTGAGGAAGTATGTTTGCGTTGTGTCTCGGCTTTTCGTTTGATCCCTTCTGCAACAACATTTGTAAAAGGTTGGAGGTTGTACTGTTTTTTGATTAAACGTCTGATACCTCGAGTTTCTCGTGGTTCTTCAGCTTTTGTAGCTTTAGCTCTCTCCAATAAAGTAGGTGCGGTAGTTGCTGATCTCTTAGCCGCTTCATGAAGTTCTGAAAAGGTCTGGAACCAGAGATTTTCCAGTAAATCTCTGTAGACCGGGGTCATTCCATTGATGCACAAGTTCGCGAGTTGCTGTTCTGTGACACTTGGATCATGACAGTCCATGGCTTGAACTCTGAACCTTTTCACATAATAATTAGGATGTTCATTGCTCCTTTGAAACATCCTTCCAAGATCAGACAGGGTGATTTGCTGTGAAACGAAGAAATATTTTCTGTAGAAAGCATTAATCATTTCTCCCCAACTTGTGATACTTCCTGGTGCGATGTTGTTGTACCAGTTATATGCCATACCTTTTAGAGACTTTGAAAATTTCTTCAGACGGACGACATGGTTGTGGTCATGTTCACCCAATGCTTCCAGAAACATGTTCTCGAGCATTGCATGTTCCATCATAAAGGGTGAATGTTGGAGAGGTATAACCTTTTGGCAGAGGAATCTTTTGTGTAGCAGCAGGGTATGGAGGTTGGTGACGGTGGAAAGAGGTCCTCTTATATTTTCCACGATCCTCCAAGAGGCGCTCCAGGTCTTCACAAGTGATGAAATTAGACGGTTCTTTTGCTGGCGGGTTGTATGCAGCCTTATGAACTTCTTCATCATCTATTACATGGATTGCAGTGATTTCAGGATCAGCGTATGGAGATGTTTATTTAGCTTTTCCTTTTTCCTGAGTTTTCTCTGACATCTTGTCTGTAAGAGTCTTGAGATAATTGCATAACTCCTTCTGAGTAGTAGCCATATCAGTTTGATTTTTGGCGAGAACTTCCTGGACGTTCATGAGATCAGCTATGTTGGGTGGATTTTCTATGACTTCCTCGGGATGACGGCCGAAGAGAGGATGATTTCCAGTATTGGTTTGAGGAGGAGGAGTATCACCACCATTGTTGGGAGCAGGAATGGTTTCTGGAATACTATCATTGTTATTGTTGCTAGTGCTAGCGTCGTTTGCATTTGCATTTGTAATTAACCCAAATCTAAGACCAGCCATCTTGCGAAAATGTGAGATTGCAACCAAGAGATTAATCTCCCACTGTGGTCGCCAATATGTAGATGGGGAAAAACGAGTTGCTGGTTTTTAAGGAATTGAGGAGACAACCGTGCGGAGGGAACTCCTTGAACCGAGCGCACTGTCTAGCCTCACAAAGATGCACTGCAAAAAGGGAGTGCTTTGAATTCGAGAGATCAATCTGTAGGACTCCGGCCTAAACCAAAACAATGGTCGTTCCATAGTCAATTCGGTCACAAGAGAGGATGGGTCGATCTGTAGGAGGGAAGCTGGGAAATGTGTGATCAAGGATTTTGAATGTGTTTAAGATTTCTGCAAATTTGACGAACTGTTGAGTTCGAATAAGTTCTGATTGATTGATCGATCGAATTCTTGAGAGTGAATGCTCGTATAGAATTCTCTGTTAGACCAATGTTGTTGCTCAATCATGTATCTAGAGACTTATTTATATTGCTAGAAGTAGTAGACACATTGATCCCATGAAGTGTGGCAGTTGCTGGAATCAAAGAGTGGGAAAGTGGGGAATCGTGTTAAAACTAGTTGCTCATCATGCAGAGACTTGGTTGATTGTCCACCCACTACTTTGCTAACTCCTCTAACTATTTGCACGACTTGCTCACATTCTCATCGTGTATGAACACACGTGTTGTAGACCGCCAGACCAAAACCCTATTTGATATCCCCCACGTGACATGATTGATGTCTCGTGATTTTAATTAGTCAGTTTTTGACTTGATGAGACGATGAGTCTTTGTGCTGCTGAGTTGAAAATGATTTGCAAATGTTCTAGGACTCATGAATTGAACATGTCTGTTGAGACAGAGGTGTAATTGCCGAATGAATGTTGATAGTTAAGGTGAAGAAATATTGTTAATTCGATTAATTGTTGAATATTGATAGTTGAATCAATATTCCTTAGTCTGAGAAAATATTGCTCATATGAGCAAATGTTGCTCGTTTGATGAATTATTGGTAGCGGGACCAAATAAAATATTAATTTAAAATACTGGCAACTGGACCGAGTATAATCAATTAAAATGTTGATCATGGGATCAACGCAAAATTATTAATGTTTGAATATGGAATTATGAACTTTGGATTCGAAACCCTAATTTTGATCAGTTGATGATCAATTGATGATTTATTGAAAATCAACCACAGTGTGAAGGAGGGAGCGGCTACATGGGATGATGGGTCGACCATGTAGCGCCCAGATGCTCTAGTGAGCAAATACCAAAGTCTCTTGAAGACCAGTTGGTGAAAGGATGATTAAATGCTGGTTTAATCATTTATTAAAATAGTCCTCGTCTGAGCGTTAGGCAATAAAACCTAATTATGAAGAAATGAGGGATCGAACAAGGGGTCATGGAACCAGCCGGGTTGGTCATGGGACCGACTGACGATCGTTTGA
Source organism: Papaver somniferum (assembly GCF_003573695.1). Lineage (NCBI taxonomy): Eukaryota > Viridiplantae > Streptophyta > Magnoliopsida > Ranunculales > Papaveraceae > Papaver > Papaver somniferum. The sequence continues at coordinate 108,990,779 of NC_039367.1, forward strand.
TGAAATTCCAAGTTGTTTGGAAGAGTTTAAACCTAATGTGAATAAATTAAGTCAAATGATGAAAATGTGTGGGACCGGCCTCTTGCAAGCCAAAGAGCCAGCCTTGGTCGGTCAAGGTAATATGATAATGTCACCATAGTGTTCGCGCCTCAGTCCTGTGAATTTTGATATATTCTGATGCGCGTTTGAGCAACATATTGAGAAAATATGAAGAAATCAAGGTTTTGCTCAAACTGAGGAACTTCATAAGATGAAGGAAATAATAATAATAAAATAAGGAATCATAAAGTGGGGGACCGGTCATGGCTAAGGCATGGTCATCCTGCCAATGTGCCCGATGCCATGTCACTTTTCCTAATTTTATAGTATTTTCATGATTTGAAGGAAATATCATGAAATCAAGGAGTTTGTTAAAACGAATGAGTTTCCTTAAAGTAAAGGGAGTTTCTATGAGATGAAAGAAACAACAACAACAATAATAATAATAATAATAATAAAATAAGGGGCATGTGGGACCGGCCGTGGCTAGGGCATGGTCGGCCGGCTAGTGGCCCGGTCCCGTGACTCTTTCCTAATTTTATATTATTTTCATGATTTGAAGGAAATATCATGAAATTCAGGAGTTTCATGAGATGAAGGAAATAATAAATAATAAAATAATAAGAAATCGTAAGGTGTGGGACCATCCATAACCAGGGCATAGCTGAACGACTAGTAGACCCGGTACCATGACACCTTTCCTAATTTTTATATTATTTCCTTGGTGTGAAGGAAACACCATGAAAAAGAGGAGTTTCCTCAAACGAGGGAGTTTTGTTCAAATGAAGGAATTTTCATGAGATCAAGGAAAAAAATAATAAAATATGATAAAAATAAAGAATTAGGCGTGGGACCGTCCACGGCATGACTGGTCGACCGGTGGGCCCAGTCCCCTAGCGCCTTAGCTAATATTTTATATTATTATTTTTCTTCCTATTTTGCATAGGTTCATCGTTCCTTCGTATTTTTGAATGCTCGTTCGTGCATTAAAATGCTCGTTAGTGTATTATTGTTGAGTACACTTGCACCATTTTGGTCGGGGCTTACTCGATAGTGGCTCAGATGCCCGTACATTGAATATTTATTACTAACTCATGGAATTCTGCTGGGAAGAACTATGAATTGAAGTAATGAAATATTATGAAGAACGTGGAATATTTTCTAGGATTCAGCTGATGAATTTAATGACTAGAAATAATTAATTGATGGCTCTATACTAGCATGCAAGCTGTCTAGGAGCATTAATTATTCAAAAATTGAGCGATATGAGCTAGTTGAAGCGTCATATTTCTTTTATATAGTCAGGGAAAACATTGTTACATCCTGAAGACTTTATCGCTCTATACTAGCATGCAAGTTGTCTAGGAGTCGTCCAATCGTTAGATTCTATATAGAAGTGATTACTGAAATTGCTCAGTATTCATGAAATGTGCCTTTGCCTCAGTTAAGAGACTGCATATTCATGTATGCTCTGAGAGACAGTATACCCAGTCAGAGGTTCTCATGGCATAAGTTTTCATGCTTCAATGAGAGACATAAGCATCAATACTCATCTGATTGATGGATCAGGAATATGTAGGATTATGGTTTTATGATTTTAGCCTTTGCCAAAAATCCACCATCAACAGTCTCCCACAGAAATACCTACGAGTTTTCTGTCATCTTTTGATAAATCAAGGTGAACAGGAACAAATTGATATACCGGACTTATATTCCCGAAGACTAGACTAGAAATATCAATCACCTCACAATAATCTTAGTCTACTAGCGAAATGATATTGTGGAATCACAAATGATGAAACGAAGATGTTTGTGACTACTTTTTATCTTACCTATCGGAGATATTAATCTCGAGCCAATTATTCCAATTGCACTCAACACGATAGAAACATCAAGATCAGATCACGCAACTACAGAGAAGATAGTTGGGTCTGGCTTCACAATCCCAATGAAGTCTTCAAGTCGTTAACCTACAGGGTCTCGATAGAAACCTGATGTTAAAGGAGAATCGACTCTAGCTTATACAACTAGTATCACACAGGAGGTGTGGGGATTAGGTTTCCCAGTTGCTAGAGTTCTCCTTTATATAGTCTCCAAATCAGGGTTTGCAATCTAAGTTACCTTGGTAACAAAGCATTCAATATTCACCGTTAGATGAAAACCTGATTAGATTCAAGCTAATATCTTCCAACCGTTAGATCAAACTTAACTTGTTATACACAAATGAAATGCACGTTCATTTAGGTTTGTGTAACCGTACCTAAACGTGTATACTTAGTTGGTTCAACAGTAGTTAACCAAATGGTTAGCCATATGAGCACTTTCATATCAACCATATTCATCTTCACCATAACTAGTTCAAATGACTCAAAATAACTAGTTAGATAGTTGATCAATTGCTTAGATCTCATAGAAGTATACAAGACACAATCGAAGCAAACCCGATTTTGATTCACTCGAATCGATTCATGAAAATTATAGCCACAGTTGGCAAGTATGCATTCCTTAGTTTATATATGTCTTAGTTCACGAATAAACCGTTTTTAGAAAATAACCCGCTCAAGTACGCATACCGGTACACATACTTAAGTACCCGAATTGAGTTTGTTTTCAATTCACAAACTCCAGCAGAAATTCACGGGATGTGAACTTCCGACAGTACACGGACTTTAGTTCCGGTTATCCTGAGCAGCAAAGTACGCATACTTTGGTTCAAGGATTTTGGACTTACACAAGTATGAGTTCACATACAATATATATATCCATTCAAGGTTATATATTCTAAACTCTCATTTCAATCATTGAAACATTCTTAGAGGATGTTAAATAGAGGTTATTCACACACTATTTTTCATCAAAGCGATTTTCAAGATATTTAAATAATCAACATGACTTTCGTCACTTGTAAAGATGAACTTGGCCAAAGCGAAAGCTTACCAACACATATTTCGAGAAATAGATAAGCGAGATGAACTCGGCTCGAAATAGCAAATGTGTATAATCGAAGTATATATAGCAATACAACTTTTGTCTCGAGATAGGAGATAGAGTAAATAGACTTTTGAGTGATAGATAAGTTCAAGTCTCCACATACCTTTTAGTCGACGAAGTTCCACCAGTTCCTTGAGTAGTTCTTCGTCTTTGTATGATGAACGTCGTGGAGTCTAGAGCTCAACTACACTTTTTATCCTAGTCAGAGACTTATTTATAAGTAGATTAGAAATCAAGATTTATAGTTTTGGCAACTAAACTTGACAAACAAGATTGAGATAACAACGCTTGCGAGTTCGACCGAGCAATGCTCTAACAGAAGCGTTTCAATTTTGGTCTTGATTGTCGTTTCAGTTCGAACATACCGGAACTATGGTCGAGCATGCCAGAACATAGTACTTTTTTTTATCCAATTTAATTTTCTTCTCATTCGTTCCTTAGATTGTGACATATATTGATCCAAGAAATGCAAGACCGCTTGGTCGGAATACTACAAAATGCCTCCGGTATGTTACCAAAGAATACTTTTCACCTAGTATCTTGAACTTTACTAATGGATTGCTTATAATGAACCTTATAATCTCCCATTGTTGTCCTTATGCAGGGAATAAAATCTAAACAGGAAGCAATTGATTGGGATAAAGAGACGGCTCTTAAGAACATGTGTGTGCTAGTGAGGAATACCCAAGGTTCAAATTTTCGGTTTCAGATGGCTTGCGAGAGAAGTGGGGAATACAAGGAGAAGAATGGCCACAAGAGAAAGGGTTATGTATATCCAAAGAAAACCAATAGGGTATACAAGACTCATACGAGGAAGGATAATTGCGCATTTAATCTTGTATTCAATTTAAGAGAACATGAATGGAAATGTGCGGTGTGGTTCGGCCGCCATAACCACGAGGACCCGGAAACTTTTGTTGGCCATGAAAAGGAGAGGGTACCCAAATATACGTCAAGCTAAAACTTTTCCTTCCTATAAATCCTTTCTGCGAAAGTGATTTTCTATGGACTGAGTCGAGACAATACAACTAATCGGTTCACACTTCGTGTGATCGTCTATGGATACGAGATCAAGACAATACAACAACGAAGTATGTTTACTTGATACAAAGGTTCAGACTTAACCAAACACAATAGGATTGCTTATCAAGTAAATAGGAATTAACGTTTGTGTAATTTACTTGAATTATAATAAAAAAATTATTAATGCGGAAATATAAAGTAAATGACACAGCAAGATTTTGTTAACGAGGAAAACCGCAAATGCAGAAAATCCCCGGGACCTTGTCCAGAATTGAATACTCTCAGGATTAAGCCGCTATACAAAATAAACCAACTTTGTATAGTTGAGACCAAGCAACTAAACCTATAGTTCACCTAGTTTCGTCTGTATTCCCACGCCTCCAACTTATGAATAAGTCACGTACTTGGAACAATTCCTTTGGTTCGTATTCCAAACAGTAAAGGAACAACAAATCTGTTTGGTAATAACTCTCTTCAACCAAGTGATATGAGTCGGACAAAGGCTCTTCTGTTTATCTCAATAAACTCCTTCTTCAGGTCCTTAGATCTATCTTATGTTCAATTACCCAAGGTAATCGTAAGACTTTGCAATCAATACTTTTAATCACAAAGAACCGTATTGATGCCGATCTACTCAACTAATCAATCCAATCTACCACAAGGATAAACCGATTATAGTTGGATCCTCTTTTTACCGAAACAAGTATTGTGCACACCAAAGATTTATATAACCAAGTCAGAAATATTCTATCTCTTCTTTGTCATGAAATCTTCTTAGATCTTCAATAAACACCTTCACACAACTACTTGAATCTCTTGTGATCAATCACACACAGAACAGAGTCTGCTAACAATGGATTATCACAATATTGTCCTTAGAACTAAGAACATTCTAAAGATCCCTGTCGAAATTTTGAACTAATTTGAGTGAATCTTATATCAGAAGAGAATATTCTCAAGCATAAACAAACTAGGTGCAATCAAAGTTCAACCACCGTTAGTCAATCAAATCAATCGAAAACAAAAGATAAACCGCAATTATCTAGTTTCCCACCATCGGTACTAATAGAGCTTCTCAATCCCAAAGAAGACTTTAACTAAGCGGTCGTAAGAGATTTCGCCTAATTAGGTTACTCTCCTCTCCGAATAGGCGGCTTCACCAGTAACAGTACAACATAGGAAGTTTACTGTCACGAAGGATTAGTTTGCTAGAAATGCAAACTTCAAGTATTTATAGACAAGGAAGTTTGGACACCAAGGAATTTCCAAAACCGAAAATATTCTCAAGATATTCAATAATAATTTCCAAATTCGGTTTTCATAATTCCTGAGAATGCTCTATCCAAAATATTGATCGAAAATCTCCTTGGAAAATCTTTAACTAGTAAATGCACATTACTAATTCTTATTTTCCATATATATAATTAAAAACCTTAAATAAAAGATTCTTAACTTATTTAATTTCGATCCTGGGATTTTCTTCCTTTCAGTTGTTTAGGAATATCTTTGAACAATAAAAGATACGCATTAATGCACGTTGTAGATGGTGGATTTTCGACAAAGGCTAAATTCGTAAACTCATAATTATACAAAGCTCTGATTCAGCAATCAGACGTGAGTATCGAGACACGGGTCTCTCATCGAATTCTCAACGGAGAGTACTTTCTCTCAGAGTACATGTAGATATGTAGTCTCACGACTGGACAACGACATATCTCATGAATACTGAATACTTTCAGTGATTATTTCTATATAGCATCACGATATGGACGGATCCTAGACAGCTTGCTCTGCTAGTATAGAGCGATAATGTCTTCAGGAACAAACAACAAGTTTACCCTGACTATATAAAGGATATGACTTACCGGCAAGCTCGTATCAGGATAATTAATGCTCCTAGACAGCTTGCTCTGCTAGTATAGAGCCACAAAGTTAATTATTCCTAATTAAAGTCGCTCATATTCCATGGTTGAATCCACGACTGGTCCCATGGAATGACAATAACAATTTTTCTGATTCTATGATCGAATCCACAGCTTGATCTCATAGAATAGCAATAACTATATTATCTCATTACTCCGATTTCATGATCGAATCCATAACTGGTCTCATAAATGGTAATAGATAAACCTTAATTACTCTGATTCTATGGTCGAATCTACGATCCCATGGAATGGTAATGCTCACTTTATTATTCTGAATTCTTAGTCGAATCCTCAGTTGATCCTATGAATTAATAATAAACATCTTATTACTCAGTTTTGTGAATTATTCTCTACTGAATTCCACAATTAGTAATAAATAATCAACAACCGGGAGTCTAAGCTACCTATAAGTAAGCCCCGATTCAAATGGTGAAGGTGTATTCAACGATGATACACTAACAGTCACCGCACGAACGAGTATTTCAAAAATAAAACGAAACGATGAACCTATGCAAAATAGAGAAGAAAATAATAAATAATTAAAAATATTGACCAGGGTGCTGGGAGCACGGACACACGACCGACCGTGTCGTGGTCAATCCCACGCCATTTTTTTATTTTTAATGCATTTTTATTATTTTCCATGATTTAATGAAAATTCTCTCATTTTATCAAATCTCCTTCGTCTTGAGGAAACTCCTCGGTTTCATGGTACTTCCATAAATCCATAAAAAATAATATAAAATTAAGGAAATGAGTGTGGGCGTGACCATTGGCCAACCGTCCATGCCTTGGCCCCATCCGGCCCCACACCCACGGTTCCTTATTATTTTATTATTATTATTATTATTATTATTTCTCTAATTTCATGAAAAACTCCTTGATTTCATGGTATTTTTGCACAAATCATCAAATAATAATAAAATAAAATAAATTATGAAAACTTGTAGGACCGGGCCTTGGCCGGCCGGCCATGCCCTAGCCGGTCCCACACGCCCCTTTGTTTTATTATTTTATTATTAGTTTTCCTTGAATTCATCAAATTCCTTGATTTCATGGTATTTCTCTCAAATTAGGAAAAATTCCCTCAAATCATCAAAATGCCTAAAAATATTAAAAAATTAGGAAAACTCGTGGGACCGGGCCCTAGCCGGCCGGCCATGCCTTCCACGGTCCTACACGCCCTTGTTTTTTATTATTTTAATATTTTTTGCTTCCTTGAACTCATGAAAACTCCTTCAATTCATGGAAATTCCCTAAATTCATCAAATTTCTCAAAATTCATGATTTTTTCATAAAATCATTCTAAAATTAGGGAAACTCGTGGGACCGGGCCCTAGCCGGCCGGCCATGCCTTCCACGGTCCCACACACCCTTGTTTTATTATTTTAATATTTTTTGCTTCCTTGAACTCATGAAAACTCCTTCAATTCATGGAAACTCCCAAAATTCATCAAAATTCTCAAAATTCATGAATTTTTCATAAAATCATCAACATATTATAAAATTAAGGAAAAGGCACCACGGGACCGTGGTCACGATCGTCCGACCATGCCTTGACCACGACGGTTCCACGCCTCCTCATTCCTTATTTTATAATTATTTTTCATCATCTCATGGTGTTTTCCTCAGTTTCGTCGAAACCCTAATTTTGGCATATTTTCTCGAATGGATGCTCAATTGCACGCCAGAAAATATCAAAATTCTCAGGACTGATACGCGGACTCCTTGGGCACACAAGCACGCTATCTTGACCGAACAAGATTGACTCTTTGTCTTACGGAAGCCGGTCCCATCAATTTTCACAGTTTTGACCTAATTTGCACAATTGCTCGTATTAGGTCCAAAACTCTCCCAAACACTTTGGATTTTCATGAAGTGATCGTCAGGCGGTCACGGGACAACCTAGGGCCGGTTTTATGACTCCATGGTCGGTCTCTCGCCTCGTCATAATTAATTAGGTTTTCTCACCTAAGGCTCAGACGAGCATTTTCGAATAAATGATTAAACCAGCATTTAATCATTCTTTCACCAACAAATCGTCAACTCTTCAGGAGTTCTTCGTATTTGCTCACGTGAGCATATAGACATTACATGGTTGATCCACGGTCCCATGAAATCGCTCCCTCCTTCGTCCCATGGTTGAAATTCCGACGAACCATGAATTGATCATCAACTGATCAATTTAGGGTTTCTGAATCCAAGGATCATCATTCCAGATTCTAACCTTAATAATTTTATGACGACCTCATGGTCATTAATTTTATTAATTATGCTCGGTTCAACGACCAGTATTCTAATTAATATTTTTGGTACGCTGCCAATAATCCATCAGACGAGCAACACATGCTCAGACGATCAAATATTCAACAATTCATCACATGAGCAACACTTGCTCAGATGATAAATATTTTTTCAAACCAAGGAATATTGGTTCAACAATCAATATTCAACGATCTACCGAATGAGCAATACTCACTCACTTCATCGTAAAAACTATACCTCTGTCTCATGACATGTTCAATTCACGAGTTTCAGAACATCATGTTCAACTCAATGACTACATGGACTCATTGTCCCATCAAACCAGGAAGTCATCAATTGACTAACAAACCACGAGACGTCAATCGTGTCACTTGGGGGGATATCACTTAGGGTTTTGGTCTGGCGGTCTACGGCACGTGTGTTCAAACACACGATGGAATGTGAGAAAGTCGTGAAATCAGTTGAAGGAATTCACGAGGTAGTGGGTGGAAAATTGACCAAGTCTCCACACGATGAGCAACTGGTTTCAAACACGATCTCCACTTCCCCACTCCTTGATTCCATCAACTGTCACACTTCATGGGATCATGGTGTCTAAAATTCCAGCAATTTAAATAAGTCTTTGAATCATGATTGAATCATCAAGGGTATCATCAATCTCACGTCTCATCGACAACACGAGATCATCAACTGATCAATTGAGCAACTACTCTCAATTGAGCAATTTTAATCACTCAGAGCTTATCGTATTCATAATTCACACACCCACAATCTTTGATTACCATTGATTCCACACATTTCTCAACTTCCCTCCTACAGATTAACCCATCTTTTCTTGTGACCGAATTTACTCTGGAACGGTCATTTCTTGATTTAGGCCATAGTACTACAGATTGATCTCTCGAATCTAAAGCACCCCCTTTGCAGCGGTGCATCTGTGTGAGGTTTAACATTTCGCTCAGTTCGAGGAGTCTCCTCCGTACGGTCGTATCCTCAATTCCTTAAAAACCATCAAATCGTTTTTCCCAATCTACAGATTGGCGACCACAGTGGGAGATTAATTTCTCGGTTGTAATCTAACAATTTCACAAGATGGTTGATCTCAGGTCTGGTTCAGTTACGAATCCTAACACAAACCGTGCTAGCACTAGCAATAACAACAATCAGAATATCCCGGAGACAATTCCGACCTCCAACACTGATGGTGGTGACACTACTCCTCCTCACGCCGAAGGTCATCCGCTGTCCGGAAGACACCCTAAAGAAGTCAGAGGAGATCCACCGCCTACCATTGCTAATCTTATCAAAGCGCATGAGACTCTTGCAAAGAACCAGACTGACATGGCTGCTACACAGAAGGAGCTGTATAATTATATCAAAACTCTTACTGACAAGATGTCAGAGAAGACTCAAGAGAAGGGAAATGAGAAGGAGAAATCCTCAGACGACGGTCCTGAAGTAATTCCAATCCACACATTAGAAGACGACGAAGTCCACAAAACTGCTGCAGACAACTCATTAGCTAAGGGATCATCGAATTTCATCACTCGCGAGGATCTGGAGAACCTTTTGGAGAACCGTGGAAAAGACAAAACATCGCATGTCCATTGTCATCAACCTCCTTATCCTGTCGCTACGCATAGGACTCCACTCCCCAAAGGTTACGTTTCTCCAACCTTCACCTTATATGATGGAACTGGCAATGCTAGGGAACATGTCTCTCGTTTTCTCGAATCCCTGGGAGAACATGAACACAATCATGTCGTCCGTCTCAAGGAATTCTCAAAATCTCTGAAAGGCATAGCATACACCTGGTATAACAACATCGCACCATGGACTATCAACAATTGGGGAGAAATAGTTAACGCATTCTACAGGAAATACTTATTCGTGCCAGAACAAGTCACCCTCTCCTACCTTGGAAGGATGTTTCAGAGGGTCAGTGAAAATCCCAATGATTATGTGAAAAGATTCAGAGTCCAAGCCCTGGATTGTCATGACCCAAACGTCACGGAGCAACAACTGGTGGACTTGTGCATCAATGGCATGCTCCCAGTCTACAAGGACTTGCCAGAAAACCTTCGATTCCAGACTTTCTCAGAGCTTCACGAAGCTGCGAAGAGGTCGGCAACCACTGCACCCGCTCTTTTGGAAAGAGCAAAGTCTACAAAGGCTGAAGATTCAAAAGACACTCGAGGAAGCAGGCGTTTGATCAACAAGCAGTATAACCTGCAACCTTCAACAAATGATGTCGCGGAAGGGAGTAAGCGAAAAGCAGAACCACAACACAAGCATACTTCCTCCACCCCTTCAAAGACACACAAGAAGGAGAATTCGAAAATCCCTCCTCAGCATACGGAAGATCCAGAAGCACCTGATTATCCCGGTTCAATGGAAGAAGTTAATGAACTACTCGATGCCTGGAATCAAGACGGCGCAATCAAATTTCCTTATGTCAAGAAGGAACCAACTGACGAGGCCATGGAAAATCCTCGGTATTGTCGCTTCCATAGATACATCAGCCATCCCACGAGTGATTGCAAAATTTTGAAGCGCATATTCAAAGAAAAGGTCGAATCAGGAGAGCTCAACCTGGGGACTGAGGGGGTGCACAGAAACCCCCTCCCAGTCAGAACTTTTACCATCTCTGAATCTCCTGTCAAGGAAACGGTCCAATCTCTGATCGAACATGTCTGCGAGTTGTTGTATCTCTCGAAAGCTCAAAGGAAAGACATGTTTGCTGCACTGAACCATATCGTGTCCGGAAGACGTCCGATGATCCAAGAGACCACCACCGGACCTTCAACCACCGACACATAAATGTATAACTGGGGACTGCGCACCACAGTGCACATTAAAGGAAATGAGTTCAGGAGGGCGTTCGTCGATGTTGGTACCGCTGTCAACATTATCCTTTTGAAAACTCTCAGAGCTGCTGGTATTACTCGACGGGAATCCACCCACGCTCCCATAGAAATCAAGGACCACGAAAGAATCTCCAGAGACGCATACGGCTTAATCACTCTCAAAATTACGGAAAGATTGATCTGCACTGAGGCCAAGTTTTTCATAATCCGGGAAGACCCTGGATACGACATGGTCCTTGGGAGAACTTGGATTCATGCCGGAAGGACAATTATGCCTTCAACACATCCTTTCATCGACAAGGATTCCGAGTCGGAAGACGAAGCAGAGGACGCACCACCGTTTGAGCATCTGGAAGAAGTGAAAAATATGATGGGACTTACGCAGGAACTTGGAGATAATCCGCACACCTTTGTCAGAAGGTTTCGAGCTCAGGAAAGTCTAGTTCCTCCTCTTGCTCCAATATTACCAATGTTCAAATACTCTACTATGGTCCAGGGACTTCTCCCGATGAATAACTTAGCAGTCATCAAAATCTACGAGTGGGTAACTTCACCTCAGCAATATTACACACAATGGTTGGGTTCAGAACTTCTTCAAATCGGTCACTCCATCGAGAGGTTTATTGCCTAAGAAAACTTGGCTAAGCATGATCAACACTATGCTGGATACTGTCTTCCGCGCGAGTATCCATACGGGCCACAATCGAGGAATTCCATCAAACAGGGAATTCCGAATCAGCGGAATATATTCAAGGCACGATCGACCAAGCCTAACAAGTTTCATTAAGGGGACCTGGTTCTCAAAGCAGTTCAGCGCGGTCTTCATTCTACAAGGAACTCCAATTGGGAAGGACCATTCATGTTCGCTGAGTCCGTGGCCGGAGGATACTACAAATTGACCAACATAGATGGCAGAACCCTACCAGTAATTCACGAAAATTGGCTCAAGGCGTTTATCTGAAATTATTGGACATTTAAGGTATTGGGCGTTTGAAGCACTCATGGTGTTGGGATTTAACATTTAGGATTTTCTTTCATTTATATTTCAATTCCTTCAAAACATTTGCAATATTTGCAATCAGTATTTGAATTCAGAAATTTATCAAAATTCAGTTCATATTTTGTAAAAGAAAATCTCTATCAAATCTACAAGAAAATCCTCAACCATCAGTCAATCCAAAACCATCTAAATATCAAGAACCAAAGTATAAACCTCACATCTCTCAGAAGTTCAGAAGTTCAAGAGATCAGCAAGAAAAGACTTTCGCTCATCAGCATCCTTCAATATTTGCAAAGCCGCCCTCTCCTTGTTCAATTCCTCGGTCAGCCTGGAAATCTTGTCCTTCACAACATCGTTTGGAAAGGGTATGTTCTTCTCACATGAATCCTTGATAACGTTTATTTGCTTACGAATCCATTTCACGTTGAGGCCAAGTCTTTCTGAATTCTCCAAGTTAAACTCCCAATCAAAGAGTATATCTGGAGTCACGGTATTCCTGGGTCTCGTATGCATATCACTCACGACACGCAAGATAACGCCTACTTGCATGATCAAAGCATAAGCACGTCCAGGGTTCCTGTCAACAATCATGTGGCCGAAATTCTTCCATATCGTCTCATACAAGCGTGCATATCCAATGGGAACGCTGAATCCACCGACCAGTTCATGATACGAGAGTGAAGTGTTAGAGGGAGGATATAAATCGACCCCTGCAGTTGGATATTCATACACTATTATACGGTTCTCGGTCACTGGAGTGGCTCCCACAACCAAAGCAACAGTTCCTTCAGTATTCTCCGTTGCTGTCTCGGTTTCTTCTATTACTGAGGCAACAACCATCTGGGTTTCAATAACAGCAGTAGAGACCTTCTCATGTCCTTGAAATGCAGGTATGGTTGTCTCTTCATCAATAACTCCGGAATGGTTAGAGTTATCATCGTTGGCTCCAGTATCCTCAACTTCGATATTTAGCACCTAATACGAAGATTACATGAGGTTAGAGTCACGAATCCAAAGGAGATTATGAAACACAGTATATCATAAAGGCAACATCATCAAGGTCCATCATACTACATTCAGGGCACGAGAAAATAACATGAAAGTCATGAAAACACATTTTACGATGAGTCCGTCTGAAGAAACTGAACTCTGCCATGTACTATGAGACGAACTGGGAGCAATCTACAAGGAATCCGAGGATGGATCATATTCCATTCTCTTCGTGTGGATGTCCTCTATGACATATCAAAATTTCATGGCAATCCGATGAACGAGCGAGTAGATGTGGCCAAAATATCAAGTGATGCGCAATCTGAAAAAGTTCTGGAAGTCTCCTGGAAGTTTATTATTTCGCCTTTTTCAGGATCTGAACGTGCTCAAAACTTAAAACTCTTCTTTCCTAAAGCTTGGAAATTTTCCGGGCTTGAATTTGCACATGCAGATCATCAAAATCCGACTCCGGACGAAGATTCTACAGCGTTTCTATTAAAGCTGGGTTCTGAATTTTCTGACGACGAAATTAGACTAAGTTTTCATATATTCACATGGGTTCTCATTCATTCATTCACAAGTCAGCACTTTTAAACTTCTATCAAGAATATACAGGATATATACTTACCTGAGGAGTCTCCAAAGTGTCCAAGGGGTTGGAGTTGTCCACATCAACGACAAGAGGAACATCACTTCCATCCGGCTCCGAATCTTGGGAATTACCTCCATTCCCATTCCCAGAGGATGATTGAATTCCAAAATTCTCTATCTCCATGACGACATCCTCCTGTACAAGTCCTCTACAATCAATATTTTCATCTATGAAGCACCACATTTGAACATGTGAAGAAATACTTACAGTTTCTTCGTCACTCAAATCAGCGATTGCTTGTTCAGTAGCAGAAAATTGAAGACCTTCAAGACTCGATGGAGTAAAATTCTGCAACAAAATTAACAACATTTGCTTCATGATTCTAATGTTAATAGCAATGAAAGTCACGGTGAGAAATATTGGGAACTCACCAAAGCACCAACTGGGGACTTTACGGTATTGGGTAACAGCTTATAACCTTTATGCATGCCTTCTCCGCCATGAATAACCGCCTCAGTCTCTGAGAAATCTACACCGATTCGAGGTCGTGTATTACGACCGTCCTGTGGTGAAATCCAGTAATATAATCAGAATACAGTTCTTATAATTTCGTGAAGATTATATGAAAAAAAAATACCTGAGAGCATCATGGAGACGACTTTCGTTTATCACCATAACGATACTTCAATCTTGGTCGACTGGAAATCATCTCAGCCGAAGGAAGATCCTTGAATGGAGGTCTGGGAAATCTTGTAAATCCACGCAAACGCCTAAGTTGCTGATCCCAGAATTCTACATAACCAGGGGTTACATAGGCGAATCTACCAGAACCAGGAAACCAGTAGCTACTCTCATCCACGTGAGTATGATCCAGATGAGTCCTGAGTTGCTCAACTGATGGCTTCCTCCTCCATATGGTTGGAACACACTAATCCATACCCATTTGTCGAGCTGCTCTATCAATGTTATACTCCTCCACTGAAAGCTCTCCAAACGTGACTGATAGCAAATGATCAGGAGTGCAACTCAACATGAAAGATCTTTCTCCATCACTCAGATGCGCACCAGACGTCAAACTCGTGACTTCTCCAGTATTGAAAGTCATCGGCTGAGAAACATAATCAGGGACTGACACCCACGGGCGAAAATTGAACTCAGATTCTTTATCTAACACATCAATAAAGCGTATTTTAGAACGAGGCTGCTTTGTGGAGCAACGCATGATCCTAGCATTATCTTTCTCAGGGAAAGTATGGCGCGCATCAGTATTCGGTCCTTGCATAACATTACGTGGAGTAGGTGCATAATTCTTAAAATTCTCCCACATCAAAGCTTGAAGAAACATCGTGTTGGCATAACACTCAATCTTCATAGAGCCGTTCGATACACTGGAGTCTATAATCAAGGAGTCCAGGTTGTAATACAAGGAGCCTAAGAATAAACTACCTATCGGAAGTTGCTCACCTTGATCCATCTTAATAGAAAAGGGAATCACAAAAGGATTCAACAAGTTTCCACTGTTTTCAAAAACGTCTCTGGACAACCATAAACATAAGAAAGCAGCAATGGGTAACATACCGTCAATGGGTTTATCAGAAACCTCGTTTTTGGGCCACCAGTGTGTCAACCAGGAAGCATAGCATCCTTTACTACCAGCCTTATTCGCTTTCTCCATTGCAGCTGTCAAGACATGAGAAACGGCGGTCTCCTCATTTGAAAGATCCCCAGGAAGATTGCCCGTGATTGGGAGATGCATCAGAGCCTCTACGTCTTCCAAGGTAATGGTAAACTCTCCCCATCTACATATGAAAGTGTGAGTGGGAACACACCAGCGAGTAAATAGAGCCACAATACCACTTGCTTCGTGATAAATGAACAACTCTCCAGAAGCTTGAATAGCTCTCGTCACCTGTGCCTGGTCGAGCATAGTCCTCACATGAGGAAAACCCAACATATGCCTCGCCCAGCCGGAAAATTTCTCCAAAGGTCGTCGAGAAAGCTTAAACTCTATGATTGATGAGGCGAAGACCCCTCGTTCAAGACAAAATCGAATCACTGTCTTAGGAGTCACCAATTTCTTCTGGGTAACAGTTCTGGGATTTATCAAAAGACGATACACTGGGGATTTCAAATGTTGCTCAGCTCCTGGAATATCTTTTTCAAAGAACGCATCATCTATGTTCGGAACATTCTTAATCCCAGGGATTTCGTCTTCGTATCCCCCAACGGAAGTTTCATCCATGCATGTCTCATATTTGGAGATACCATCATCAACGCACATCTCTTCCCTCGAGGCGTCGTTAGCTTGGGAATTGGACATCTTTGCTAAGTAGCTGAAAAGGTTCACACTACGTTCTACTTCAGTATGCCGTCCAGAGATAAATCAAGGAAATACAAGCAAAAATGGTAACTCTTAACTCTTACCTTTTGTATTTCCACTAACAATAGTGATAGTAATTCTAGAGTTAACACCTCAAAATCGTTCGTCTCTTCGAAAACTGCAAAAACGAACGAAACTTTATTTAATTTCCGAAACTTATTTTTCATGAAATCACGAAAAACAATTTTCATAATGTGAACATTCACACAACTGACCTATGAAGTTCATAACAATAAAATATTTCATCATAAATATATTGTCTATCTTCAAAGGTTCCTCAAAACCCACGTTTCTGATTTTTCGAAAAAAAACATCAATTAATGCAATATTGCTTACATAAATTCTCAAGAATTTTATCTAATGAAAACAAATTCATGAAAATAAAATATACCATCATATTTTACACAATATATGTCACGGCTACATATATATAAAAAAAATATATTTTACTTCGTATCGTCGCTATTTGTCTTTAAAACGAAGGTTTATTTCAAAAAATATTGTGAAAGCTCACATCTCATACATATAATAAAGTTTTTTATTTACATGAAAGCTCATAAGCAAAATTTTATCATTGGACACAAGTTCATCATACATATTTTCCTTCGTGTCATCGTTATTTGTCTTTAAAACGAAGGATTATTCCGATTTCATGAAAATTCACTTCTTTTATGATAAAACCTTGGTACACATGAAAACTCATAAACTAAGTTTTATCACTGGACCTAGATTCATATAAAAAAAAAATTCTCTCCTAAATCATGGATTATAGTTAGTTTTCAAAACTAACGATTGAACGAACATACGTTTTTCAAAAACGAGGGTTTTTTCATAAAATTCACACTAATATACACACATGTATATAACTTCATCATGATCAAAGCATGAACAACTCATGAGGATCATAAACATCAGAAAACAACAACAACAACAACAAAAAGTACCTGGGAGCGCCGGCCGGAAATTGGCTGACGGTGGCAACGACGATGACCGGCGGCGGCAGGTGGTGGTCCGGCGGCGGCGGGAATCTTCTCCTGCTGGCGTGAAGGTGCAGAGATGATGGAGAGATAGTCGTGAGAAAAAATTAAAAAAAAGGATTAATCCCTTTTATATCAATTTTATTTCCAAAACCTAATTTTCTAAGGATTTCCTTATTGGGCCCGACCCGTGAATCCTAACCGACCACGGACTCGTCGTCCAAACCAGCGGTTCAACACCAATTTATGTTCATCAAAAGACGCTCCAATCATGACATTGAAGCCTTCATCAAGTCGTGGTTTGCTCATGCTCTTTAAATCTGATAACGTCTCAACTTACGACTAAGTTCAATTACTGGTATTATTATTTATGGACGGAAAATCACCATTTAATGCTGACTGAGGAACACAGCTTTCCTCAATAAGCAGGGGACTTAATGTAGATGGTGGATTTTCGATAAAGGCTAAATTCGTAAACTCAGAATTATACGAAGCTCTGATTCAGCAATCAGACGTGAGTATCGATACACGGGTCTCTCATCGAATTCTCAACGGAGAGTACTTTCTCTCAGAGTACATGTAGATATGTAGTCTCACGACTGGACAACAGCATATCTCATGAATACTGAATACTTTCAATTATTATTTCTATATAGCATCACGATATGGACGGCTCCTAGAAAGCTTGCTCTGCTAGTATAGAGCGATAACGTCTTCAGGAACAAACAACAAGTTTACCCTGACTATATAAAGAATATGACTTACCGGCAAGCTCGTATCAGGATAATTAATGCTCCTAGATAGCTTGCTCTGCTAGTATAGAGCCACAAAGTTAATTATTCCTAATTACAATCACTCCTATTCCATGGTCGAATCCACGACTGGTCCCATGGAATGACAACAACAATTGTTCTGATTCTATGATCTAATCCACAACTTGATCTCATACATAGCAATAACTATATTATCTCATTACTCCGATTTCATGATCGACTCCAAAACTGGTCTCATAAATGGTAATAAATAAACCTTAATTACTCCGATTTTATGGTCGAATCTACGATCCCATGGAATGGCAATGCTCACTTTATTATTCTGAATTCGTAATCGAATCCTCAGTTGATCCTATGAATTAATAATAAACATCTTATTACTCAGTTTTGTGAATTATTCTCCACTGAATTCCACAATTAGTAATAAATAATCAAAAACTGGGCGTCTGAGCTACCTCTAAGTAAGCCCCGATTCAAATGGTGAAGGTGTATTCAACGATGATACACTAACAGTCACCGCACGAACTAGTATTTCAAGAATACAACGAAACGATGAACCTATGCAAAATAGAGAAGAAAATAATAAATAATTAAAAATATTGACCAGGGTGATGGGAGCATGGACACACGACCGACCGACCGTGTCGTGGTCAATCCCACGCCAGTTTTATATTTTTAATGCATTTTTATTATTTTCCATGATTTGATGAAAATTCTCTCATTTTATCAAATCTCCTTCGTCTTGAGGAAACTCCTCGGTGTCATGGTACTTCCATCAATCCATAAAAAATAATATAAAATTAAGAAAAGGAGTGTGGGGCGTGACCATTGGCCAACCGGCCATGCCTTGGTCCCGACCGTCCCCACACCCATGGTTCCTTATTATTTTATTATTATTATTATTTCTCTAATTTCATGAAAAAACTCCTTGATTTCATGGTATTTTTGCACAAATCAACAAATAATAATAAAATAAAATAAATTATAAAAACTTGTGGGACCAGGCCTTGGCCGGCAGGCCTGCCCTAGCCGGTCCCAGACGCCCCTTTTTTTATTATTTTATTATTAGTTTTCCTTGAATTCATCAAATTCCTTGATTTCATGGTATTTCTCTCAAATTAGGAAAAATTCCCTCAAATCATCAAAATGCCTAAAAATATTAAAAAATTAGGAAAACTCGTGGGACCGGGCCCTAGCCGGACGGCCATGCCTTCCACGGTCCCACACGCCCTTGTTTTTTATTATTTTAATATTTTTTGCTTCCTTGAACTCATGAAAACTCCTTCAATTCATGGAAACTCCCTAAATTCATCAAATTTCTCAAAATTCATGAATTTTTCATAAAATCATTATAAAATTAGGGAAACTCGTGGGACCGAGGCCTAGCCGGACGGCCATGCCTTCCACGGTCCCACACGCCCTTTTTTTATTATTTTAATATTTTTTGCTTCCTTGAACTCATGAAAACTCCTTCAATTCACGGAAACTCCCAAAATTCATCAAATTTCTCAAAATTCATGAATTTTTCATAAAATCATCAAAATATTATAAAATTAAGGAAAAGGCACCACGGGACCGTGGTCACGACCGGCCGACCATGCCTTGACCACGTGCGGTCCCACGCCTCCTGATTCCTTATTTTATAATTATTTTTCATCATCTCATGGTGTTTTCCTCAGTTTCGTCGAAACCCTAATTTTGGCATATTTTCTCGAATGGATGCTCAATTGCACGCCAGAAAATATCAAAATTCTCAGGAATGAGACGCGGACACCTTGGGGACACGAGCACGCTATCTTGACCGACCAAGATTGGCTCTTTGGCTCACGGAAGCCGGTCCCATCAATTTTCACAGTTTTGACCTAATTTGCACAATTGCTCGTATTAGGTCCAAAACTCTCCCAAACACTTTGGATTTTCATGAAGTGATCGTCAGGCGGTCACGGGACAACCCAGGGCCGGTTTTATGACTCCATGGTCGGTCCCTCGCCTCGTCATAATTAATTAGGTTTTCTCACCTAAGGCTCAGACGAGCATTTTCGAATAAATGATTAAACCAGCATTTAATCATTCTTTCACCAACAAATCGTCAACTCTTCAGGAGTTCTTCGTATTTGCTCACGTGAGCATATGGACACTACATGGTTGATCCATGGTCCCATGTAATCGCTCCCACCTTCGTCCCATGGTTGAAATTCTGAAGAACCATGAATTGATCATCAACTGATCAAATTAGGGTTTCTGAATCCAAGGATCATCATTCCAGATTCTAACCTTAATAATTTTATGACGACCTCATGGTCATTAATTTTATTAATTATGCTCGGTTCAACGACCAATAATCTAATTAATATTTTTGGTACGCTGCCAATAATCCATCAGACGAGCAACACATGCTCAGACGATCAAATATTCAACAATTCATCACATTAGCAACACTTGCTCAGATGATAAATGTTTGTTCAAACCAAGGAATATTGGTTCAACAATCAATATTCAACGGTCCATCGAATGAGCAATACTCACTCACTTCATCGTAAGAACTATACCTCTGTCTCATGACATGTTCAATTCACGAGTTTCAGAACATCATGTTCAACTCAACGACTACATGGACTCATCGTCCCATCAAACCACGAAGTCATCAATTGACTAACAAACCACGAGACGTCAATCGTGTCACTTGGGGGGATACCACTTAGGGTTTTGGTCTGGCGGTCTACGGCACGTGTGTTCAAACACACGATGGAATGTGAGAAAGTTGTGAAATCATTTGAAGGAATTCACGAGGTAGTGGGTGGAAAATTGACCAAGTCTCCACACGATGAGCAACTGGTTTCAAACACGATCTCCACTTCCCCACTCCTTGATTCCATCAACTGTCACACTTCATGGGATCATGGTGTCTAAAATTCCAGCAATTTAAATAAGTCTCTGAATCATGATTGAATTATCAAGGGTATCATCAATCTCACGTCTCATCGACAACACGAGATCATCAACTCATAAATTGAGCAACTACTCTCAATTGAGCAATTTTAATCACTCGGAGCTTATCGTATTCAGAATTCACACACCCACAATATTTGATTACCATTGATTCCACACATTTCTCATCTTCCCTCCAACAGATCAACCCATCCTCTCTTGTGACCGAATTTACTCTGGAACGGTCATTGTCTTGATTTAGGCCAGAGTACTACAGATTGATCTCTCGAATCTAAAGCACCCCCTTTGCAGCGGTGCATCTATGTGAGGTTTAACATTTCGCTCGGTTCGAGGAGTCTCCTCCGTACGGTCGTCTCCTCAATTCCTTAAAAACCAGCAAATCGTTTTTCCCCATCTACACACGTGTTCAAACTGTGTCGACATCCTTACTTTCTAAGTCCTCTTTCATACTTACACACTTGAAACCGATTTACCACGCTTCCAAACAAGTTTCGAATTGGTTCATCTGACTTTCAAGAACTATGTGATTGATCAAGAACACTCAATCACAAATCATGGGTTTAACGGTTCTACCAAAACAAGTTTCGGTTTTACCTCCATGTGAGTACTGTGCATAGTCACACCAGCTTCCCAAAATTCGGTTGACTAGGTACTAGGATCGGTTCCCCACATATACATGGTATCTAACTTATATGTATTGTACATGTCCATAGGATCGGTTCCCCTTTTCCTAAAAACGTGTTGCACATGTCCATAGGATCGGTTTCCCTTTCTGATATAAACCTTGTTGTACCTCATACAAGGATCGATTCCCCTTTGTGATGTGTTGCACCTCTTACTAGGATCGGTTCCCCTTTACCCAAAGTTAGGTCTTACAAACTACACAAACTCGATCATACCATCAGGTGATTACTTAAGATCCGGTTTCACTAATAAAAGTCATACCAATACATAAGTCAGGCCTTATGTGAATAGTTTTACCAAGAACACAAAAAAGTCATGAGCGGTTGTACTAATCACACATATTGGTTGTTCATAAGATATGCAATGAATAACAATCCCAATAACGCCTGGTGATTTCCTTTACAATTCACAAACCAAGTTCATGAACTTACTTCCTTAAAACACATGTAAAAAATTGTTTCCTAGGCTGAAATCCTCACCTCATACCCATACATAATCACAATAGCATTCAAACGATTATATCGATGTCTTATCTACAAAGTTTAATGGTTAAGCAATAAACCTAGTATTGTATTCCTTAATACTATGTCTATATAGAGTGTTCATGCTTCGCAGTTTTGTTTTCAATATGCACGACTTGAAAGATACGTTAGGGAATGAAACAATTCAAGTAAAATATCACTAACCTCAAGTGGAAGGATGATGTTGTGGTTGTAGCTGCTTACTTATTCACTTCTTCAAGTCTTCACAATACTTGTAATGTCTCATATCCTAATACTTTCAAGCTAACCTATACGAAGTTGACTCTAGTACATTTAATCGAGCGACTCTTAAATGAGTTTTGGTTCACTAAAATATGACAACTAAACTTGACATACCAACGCTTGGTGGGTTCAACCGAGCTATGCTTTAAAATGCCACTCATTAGTTGTGAAGCTAAAACCTCATGAAATGGAGGATGTGAAGAGATTGACCAAAGCATGTATTAAAACAAGACAAATTTTCAGAAGCTTCAAGGAAAAGGATTCGACGAAAGTTTCTTCTCTAAGTACAATTTATAATGCACATGCAATTATTAGAAGAGTGGAATGGGAAGGTATAACGGTTATACAAGAATTTGAGAAGATAGTGTTAGAGCATTGCTCGGTCGAACGCGCATGTGTTGCTATCTCATGCATGTTTCTCAATGCTAGTGATCAAAACTATAAGTCTTGATTTCTAGTCTACTATAGCTAAGGTCTCAGACTAGAATAGAAAGTCTAGTTGAGCTCAAAAACTCCATGGCAATCATCATACAAGACGAAGGACTACTCAAGGAACCGGTGGATCTTCATCGACTAAAAGGTATGTGCATACTTGAACTTATCTATCACTCAAAAGTCTATTTATCTCCTAACTTGAGATAAAAGTAGTTTTGATATATAGACTTAGATTATACACATTTGCTATTTCGAACCGAGTTTATCTCGCCTATCTATTTCTCGAAATATGTGTTGGTAAACTTTCTCTTTAGCCAAGTTCATCTTTACCTAGTGACGAAAGTCATAACATGTTTCAATCACTTTGAAAATTGCTTACTTTGACGGAAAAATAGTTTGTGAATAACAACTATAGCATATCAACGTCCTCAAAGAATGTTTCAATGATTGAAATGAGAGTTTAGATTATATAACCATTGGAAAATATAAGCACTGTTGTGGAAACACATATATGTATAAGTCCTTATTCCTTGAACCGAAGTTTGCGAACTTTGTTGATCAAGAGAACCGGAATAGTGGCGTGAGCCAAGTCCGCGAACTGGCGGAATTTCTCGACCCGAGAAATTCTGCTGTAGTTTTTGAACTCCGTCCGGGAACTCAAGTATGCGAACCCAGTTCGCGAACTTGAGTAGGTTATATCTAAAAACGATGTTTGTGAACTTATTCTTATATAAACTAAGGAATGCAAATTGCAAACCGTGGCTATATAGTTCATGAACCGATTCGAGTGAATCAAATCGTTTTTGCTTCGATTGTGTCTTGTGTAGTTACATAAGATTTCCTTACAATTGAACAACTATCTAACTAGTTCATTTGAGTCACTTGAACTAGTTATGGTGAAGAAGAATATGGTTGATATGAAAGTGATCATATGGCTAACCATTTGGTTCACTATTGTTGAACCAACAAATGTACAAGTTTGGGTACGGTTACACAAGCCTAGAAACGTGCATTTCATTTGTGTGTAACAAGATAGTTTTCGATCTAATGGTTGAAAGATATTAGCTTGAATATAATCAGGTTTTCATCTAATGGTGAATATTGAATCCTTTGTTACCAAGCTAACATTGATTGCAAACCCTGATTTGAAAGACTATATAAGGGACAACTCTAGCAACTGGGAAACCTAATCCCCACACCTTCTGTGTGATACTAGTTGTGCTAAGCTAGAGTCGATTCTCCTTTAACCTTTGGTTTCTTCTTCTAAACCAGGTTAACGACTTAAAGACTTCATTGGTATTGTGAAGCCAGATCGATACTACTTTCTTGTAGTTATGTGATCTAATATTGTTGTTCTATCATACGAGTACAATTGTAATAATTAGCTTGAGATTGATATCTCCGATATGCAAGATATAGAAGTAATCACAAACACTTTGTCTCATCGTTTTTGATTCCGCAATATCTTTTTTCGCTGCGTCGATTAAGATTACTGTGAGGTGATTGATAATACTAGGCTGTTCTTCGGGAATATAAGTCCGGGTTATCAATTGGTTCTTGTTCACCTTGATTTATCAAAAGATGGAACAAACTTGTAGGTATATTAATGGGAGACGGATTTATCTATTACCGTAGACTTTTCTGTGTGATACAGATTTGTTTATTAAAGTCTTCGACTTTGGGTCGTAGCAACTCTTAATTGTGGATGAGATCAGCTAAGGGAATCAAGTACATGGTATCCTGCTGGAATCAGAGATGTAGGAGCATAATTTTACCTTGGATCAGTGTGAGTGATTAGGGTTCAAATACAGTCGAGACCGAAGTTAATTTTGAGTAGGCTAGTGTCTGTAGCGGCTTAATACAGTGTGTGTTCAATATGGACTAGGTCCCGGGGTTTTTCTGCATTTGCGATTTCCTCTTTAACAAAATTCTGGTGTCTGTGTTATTTCTTTTCCGCATTATATTTTGTTATATAATTGAAATATCACAGGTTGTGTGTTGTTCAATCAATTAGAATATCCGACCTTTTGGTTGTTGATTTAAATTGATTAACACTCATCCAAAACTAAGGATGTTGCGTTCAAAGCACAAAAGGACATTAAATTATAGGATAAGAGTAAAAAAGTGTATATCTCTGAAGATGATCACTCTGAGACAGATTCATCAGATGAAGATCTTGACAAGTCGGTCTCGATTATCACAAGACGGTTTATGGATCTTCTGTTGAAGAGAAGTAAACGGTTCTCCAGAGATAAGCCTAATGCATCAGTTAAACCTCATAATCGTATTCCTCCCAAAAACAGGGAAACAGATGAAACTGGTGATGAGGATATGCCTCAGTTCTTTAAGTGTAAGCGATTTGGTCATTTTGCAAACGAGTGCCCGAATCGTAGAAAATACACCGGGAACAAAGGTCTTGCTGCAACTCTTGATGAAATGTCTGACAACTATGATTCTAATAAGACTAGAAATCAAGTGTTGCATTTCTTGGTGAAAATATTGATTTTTATTACTATAGCAATACATACATCAATCTCGATATTCTTTCAGAAGAGAACCCAACTAATCTGGAAGAAAAAATTGACCCATTTCTTGGAAACTCTGTTTGTAATGTTTCAGGTTCCACCATGTGTCTAGCTGCGTGCACATCTCAGAAGCCTGACTTTTATCCCAGTTTGACGTGCTCGTATTGTTCTCTAAAGGGTCATGAACTTTCAAGGTATTACAAGTACAAACACCAATTGAGGCACGTCAACAAACTTCGACGAAGAGAAAATCAATTAGCAAATAAGCTTAAACTTGTTCAGAAGATCGCTGAGGTATGTAGGATTTTATCTTCGTCTAAGAAGTTAGTTTCCAAAGATAAACCAAGACCATTAGAGAAGAAAGTATGGTGGAGTCGTTTTGATAGACAGAGGTATGTGGATTCCTCTCAAGAGGAAAATGGTGGACAAATTGTTGTTCACCACAACGCAACTTGATTGTGTTGTTTTGGAAATCTTGTCTCATGTGCCTGATCAAAAGAGACAATAATTTTATACCTCTCAGGCTTTAGGAAAAGTTTTTTTCTCTTTTTTTCTTAGTTTTGTTCTTCACTGTCTATCAACAAAGGAGGGTTATTATCGACAATTCTACTCTTTATAGGGTTGTGAGTTGGACGTGTACGAACCTGTTTAAAGATTTCGAAACCCTACATTCCTTTTTTCTTCCTCAAAACCTCTTTTTATCTCAAGACTACTTGTTGAGTTCAATTTGTGATTTCCTCTCACAAACCCATACATTATGGATACTCCAAGCATGATGTCTTCTGATGGAAAAGATGTTAATATGATTGTTAAGCCATCAATCATGAAGGAAAAAGAGAAATCTCGGTTATCTCCTACCTTGAAAAGAAAAAGAAGGAATGTGAGGAAGCCAAGAGCCGTTCCTTCAAACTCTCAAAAGTTTTATGATGTTCTTGAAGTGTTGAAGGAGATGCGAAAGGAGATTCAACAAATAAAGGATTTTGTGTATAAGCTCGTGAGATTCAGAAGGCCCTGGTTCGACATCATCAGCCAAGAAGGTTTATTGATATAAACTCCTACCTTAATGAACCTTATGTCCCAATGGTTGTTGACGACAAGGAGTTCGGGGATGATAAAGAATTCTTCAAAGGTCTTATTGCCTAGTAAATCTTCTATTTTTCTTGTTTTGATTAGAAGAATAACTAGAGTTTAGAATAGCCATTATTGTGATTACACATAGCTATGTCCAACGTTTTCATCTTCATGTTTTTAGATTTATTGGTTTAAATTCTAAATTTGTTTGGAAGATGATTTTTGCAGTATTAACCTTTATGGTTTTATATATTGCAATATTGTTATGGGATATGTGTGTTTACGTCCATAAACTATGAGTGTCCCATACCTTGTCAAAAGTAAAGTCTTTCATATGTCGATATGCATGTATTGATAAAAGAATGAATAGACTTTTGACAAATACAAAAGTTAAGCCTATTATGTCAATTTTTGATGGAAGGTAGGTTAAAATCTTTTGTTTGCAAGGATTATGTATATTGAATGTCGTTATGCGAATAGTGATGGAAAATAGAATGAATCCTTGTGTATTCCGCGGTATTGATCTTCCCCGATCCATATTTTATGTATTACTGTGAGGCTCCGTAAAGCGTCTTATGTTGAGCATCAAACGGCCAAGTTGGTTATTTTTATGATTAGCTTAGTTATTGTTCCGTGAGGTACTTTATGTCGAGCATATTCAACTAAATTAATCATCTTGTTTGGTTATTTAGTTGTTGCTCCGTAAGTTTTCTTATGATGAGCATGACCAATTAAATTGATTACTTTTGTGATCAGTTTGGTTGTGTATTTAAATTAGATTAATTATGGGTTCTCTTGTGATTAATCTAATTGTATATTTTTGAGTCTCCATAAGTTCACTTATGTTGAGCATTTTTCGGTTAAATTAATCATGGGTTCTCTTGTGGTTAATTTAATTGAGTATTTTGGATTCAAATTCATACTTGTATGTGAATTGTTATGTCCAAAGAAATCCTTCTTT
The DNA here is from genome assembly GCF_003573695.1 of Papaver somniferum. Lineage (NCBI taxonomy): Eukaryota > Viridiplantae > Streptophyta > Magnoliopsida > Ranunculales > Papaveraceae > Papaver > Papaver somniferum. The sequence continues at coordinate 109,017,990 of NC_039367.1, forward strand.
TCTTTCGAAATTAAGGTCGCTCTTGTTGTTCTTTCGGGAATGACATTTTATGGGGGAGAGTTCTTAATTGAACTTGTGCTTAATTGCCAAATCTTTGTGGGGAGTGCGGCTGTGGAATATTATAGGGGTTATCTTGTATCTTTATAAACTCCTTGATGAATGCATTTATCTTCGGCTTTATGATTGCATCTAAATAAGTTGATATTTTGCTTTCTTTTGGTCAAGAAATATCTCTTTCGGAAATTTCATTAGGATCCCGTTCTTGTACCTTTGCCAATTTTATTGACCAAAAGTTGGAGAATTAATATGTAGTTAACACTACAAATACATATGGTTTTCGGATCATTATGTAAGGGGGAGTGGTTTCCATGTGAGATGGAGTATTGACTAAGGGGGAGTGATACATATCACCATAGTATTGTTGTTGAAGTTGTGATACAATTGAACTTTGACGCTGTGTAATGATACTATGACACTGTATAACAATGATTGAGAACTCTTGTTTTCTCGTTGTTATAGCTACGGATTTTCAACAACGATGATGCTGAACTTACAACCTTTGGGATCATTGGAGTACTTGGAAGTAACGAAGATTTCGAGTAATGTTGAAGATTAGACATGTGGAATAGGAGCTACAAAAGTTAGTTTATTTATTTGTTTGTATTCCATATGTATTGATAGTTTTGTCACTAAAAATTTATAAAGGGGGAGATTGTTAGAGCATTGCTTGGTCGAACTCGCATGTGTTGTTATCTCAAGCATGTTTGTCACTGTTAGTGATCAAAACTATAAGTCTTGATTTCTAGTCTACTATAGGTAAGGTCTCGGACTATGATAAAAAGTGTAGTTGAGCTCAAGAAATCCATGACAAACATCATACAAGACGAAGGACTACTCAAGGAACCGGTGGATCTTCATCGACTAAAAGGTGTGTGGAGACTTGAACTTATCTATCACTCAAAAGTCTATTTATCTCCTATCTTGAGACATAAGTCGTTTTGCTATATAGACTTAGATTATACACATTTGCTATTTCGAGCCGAGTTTATCTCGCCTATCTAAATATGTGTTGTTAAGCTTTCGCTTTAGCCAAGTTCATCTTTACCTAGTGACGAAAGTCATGACAAGTTTCAATAACTTTGAAAATTGCTTACTTTGACGAAAAATAGTTTGTGAATAACAACTATAGAATATCAACGTCTTCTAAGAATTTTTCAATGATTGAAATGAGAGTTTACATTATATAACCATTGGAGGATATAAGCATTGTTGTGGAAACACATATATGTATAAGTCCTTATTCCTTGAACCGAAGTTTGCGAACTTTGTTGATCAAGAGAACCGGAATAGTGGCGTGAGCCAAGTCCGCGAACTCGCGGAAGTTCTCGACCCGAGAAATTCTGCTGGAGTTTTTGAACTCCGTCCGAGAACTTAAGTCCGCGTACCCAGTCCGCGAACTTGAGTAGGTTATATCTAAAAACGAACTTTGTGAACTTATTCTTATATAAACTAAGGAATGCAAATTGCAAACCATGTCTATATAGTTCATGAACCGATTTGAGTGAATCAAATCGTTTTTGCTTCGATTGTGTCTTGTGTAGTTATATAAGATTCCTTGCAATTGAACAACTCTCTAACTAGTTCATTTGAGTCACTTGAACTAGTTATGGTAAAGAAGAATATGGTTGATATGAAAGTGATCATATGGCTAACCATTTGGTTGACTATTGTTGAACCAACAAATGTACAAGTTTAGGTACGGTTACACAAGCCTAGAAACGTGCATTTCATTTGTGTGTAACAAGCTAGTTTTCGATCTAACAGTTGAAAGATATTAGCTTGAATCTAATCAGGTTTTCATCTAACGATGAATATTGAATGCTTTGTTACCAAGCTAACATTGATTGCAAACAATGATTTGAAAGACTATATAAGGGAGAACTCTAGCAACTCGGAAACCTAATCCACACACCTTCTGTGTGATACTAGTTGTGCTAAGATAGAGTCAATTCTCCTTTAACCTTTGGTTTCTTCTTCTAAAACAAGTTAACGACTTAAAGACTTCATTGGGATTGTGAAGCCATACTGATACTACTTTCTTGTAGTTGTGTGATCTGATCTTGTTGTTTCTATCGTACGAGTACAATTGTAATAATTAGCTTGAGATTGATATCTCTGATAGGCAAGATATAAAAGTAATCACAAACACTTCGTCTCATTGTTTGTGATTCCACAATATCTTTTTCCGCTGCGTCGATTAATATTATTGTGAGGTGATTGATAATACTAGGTTGTTCTTCGGGAATATAAGTCTGGGTTATCAATTGGTTCCTGTTCACCTTAATTTATCAAAAGACGGAACAAAACTTGTAGGTATATTCGTGGGAGACGGATTTATCTATTATCGTAGACTTTTCTGTGTGATACATATTTGTTTATTAAAGTCTTTGACTTTGGGTCGTAGCAACTATTAGTTGTGGGTGAGATCAGCTAAGGGAATCAAGTGCGTAGTATCCTGCTGGGATCAGAGACGTAGGAGCATAATTGTACCTTGGATCAGTATGAGATTGATTGGGGTTCAACTACAGTCCATACAAAAGTTAATTTGGAGTAGGCTAGTGTCTGTAGCGGCTTAATACAGTGTGTGTTCAATCTAGACTAGGTCCCGGGGTTTTTCTGCATTTGCGGTCGCCTCGTTAACAAAATTCGGGTGTCTGTGTTATTTCTTTTCCGCATTATATTTTGTTATATAATTGAAATATCACAGGTTGTGCTTTGTTTAATCAATTAGAATATCCGACCTTTTGTTTGTTTATTTAAATTGATTGACACTTGGATATTGGTCTTTGGTACCATCCAAGTTATCTCTCAGTATTTGATAAAGACTCGCAGATTTCTATTTGCTTGAGTATATATCAAATCGAGAGATTGAGATATAAACTCTTTGATATACTTTTTATCTAGATTGAGTCTGACTATCTAGTTTATTCTCTAGAAAGTATATTGGAGTTTGTCCATACAGATTGCTAAGAGAAATATTGGGTGTGGTTGTTGTACCCCACTTTTTCAGATAGTCTTTGATCACAACTACATGCGTGTTAGAGCATTGCTCGGTTGAACCCACCAAGCATTGGTATGTCAAGTTTGGTTGTCATATTTTAGTGAATCAAAACTCATGTTAAGAGTTGATTGATTATGTACTAGAGTCAACTTCGTATAGGTTAGCTTGAAAGTATTAGGATATGACACATTACAAGTATTGCGAAGTCTTGAAGATGTGAAAAAGAAAGGAGATACAACGACAACAATCATCCTTCCACTTGAGGTTAGTGATATCTGACTTGAACTATTTCATTCCCTAACGTATCTTTCAAGTCGTGCATATTGAAAACATAACTGCGAAGCATATTTGAACTCTAGATAGACATAGTATTAAGGAATACGATACGAGGTTTATTGCTTAACCATTCAACTTTGTAGATAAGACATCGCCATAATCATTTGAATGTTATTCCAAACAATGTTTACATGTGTTCTAAGGAAGTAAGTCATAAACTTGTTTGTGGACCGAAAAGGAAATTGCCAGATTTTATTGGTTTTGTTATTCATTGCATATCTTATGAACAACCAATATGTGTGATAGAGTATAACCGCTCAAAACTTGTTGTGTTCTTGGTAGAACTATTCACAAAGGCCTGATTTATGTATTGGTATAACTTTTATTAGTAAAACCGATCTTAAGTAATCACCTGTGGTATGATCGGGTTTGTGTGTCTGACCAATTTTGGGAGAGGGGAACCGATCCTAGTAAGAGGTGCAATACATCACAAGGGGAACTGATCCTTGTCTGGGGTGCAGCAAGGTTTATAGCAGAAAGGGGAACCGATCTTATGGACATGTGCAACACGTTTTTAAGCAAAGGGGAACTGATCCTATGTACATGTGCAACACATATAAGTTATATACCATATATATGTGGGGAACCGATCCTAGTACCTAGTCAACCGAATTTTGGAAAGCTAGTGTGACTACGCACAGTACACACATGGAGGTAGAACCAAAACTTGTTTTGGTAGAACCGTTAAACCCATGACTGTGATTGAATGTTGGTTTGATCAATCACATAGTTCTTGAAAGTCAGATGAACCAATTCTAAACTTGTTTGGAAGTGTGGCAAATCAGTTTCAAGGTTGTAAGTGTGAAAGATAACTTACAAAGTAAAGATGTCGACAAACTTTGGACACGTGCTATGAATGTTTATTTCTTTAATTGTTCAAAGATATTCCTTAACGGCTAAGGGAGGAGAATCCCATGATCGAAACATAAGTAAGTTAAGAATCTTTTAATTAAGGTTATTAATTTCATTTTGTAGGGTAATTCCAGAATTAGTAATGTGCATTTACTAATTAGATTTTCCGAGAGATTTCGATCGTTATTTTTGGACAGAGCATTTCCAGGAATTATGAAAACCAAATCTGTGTTTTAATGAATATCTTGAGAATATTTTCGGTTTTGGAAATTCCTTGGTTTCTGTAGATGGTGGATTTTCGACAAAGGGTAGAATTGTAAAACTATACTCCAGATTCGGCAACCGGATGAATATTGAGACTCATGTATCTCATTAAAGCATGAAAGCTCATGTCATAAATCTTTTACTGAGAAGGTTGTCTCTCAGAGTACGTGTAGGTGTGTAGTCTCTCAGCTGAGGCCACGGCACATCTCATGAATACTGAGCAATTTCTGTAATTACTCCGGATCCGGCAATCGGATGAGTATCGAGACTCATGTCTCTGTGCATGAAAACTGATGCCACCTCTGATGGAGAAAGTCTCTCAGAGAAGATGAAGATGTGCAGTCTCTCAGCTGAGGCCACGACACATCTCATACTGTATAGAATCGAAAGATTGGGCGGCTCCTAGACAGCATGTCTGCTAGTATAAAGCGACAACGTCTTCGAGATGTAACCAGGTTTTCCCCGACTATGCAAGAGGAATATGACACTCCAGCAAGTTCATATTGCTCAACCCTCAGATAATTAATGCTCCTAGACAGGAAGCCCTTCTAGTATAGAGCCAGCAATTAATTATCTTAAATCGTCTGAATATCCAACAATATTCTACGAGCCATCGCCTGAATATCCAGCAATATTCTGCGAGTCGTCAATCAATCGCCTGAATATCCAGCAATATTCTACGATTCCTCGTTATATTTCGTTACTTCAATTTGTGGTTCTTCCTAGCAGAATTCCACAGGTAAGTAATAATATTCAACGAAACAGGCATTTGAGCATCGAATAAGCCCTGACAAAAATGGTGCAAGTGTAATTAGCAGATAATACACAGACCAGCATTCTGAATGCACGAACGAGCATTTTAAAAATACGAACGAACGAGGAACCTATGCAAAATAGGAAGGAAAAATAATAATAATAAAATATTAAACAAAACGCCAGGGGACTAGGCTCACCAGACGGCCAGTCATGCCGTGACTAGTCCCGCGCCCAATTTTATATTTTACAATATTTTTACTATTTTCACGATCTCATGAAAATCCTCTCGTTCGAGCAAATTTCCTTTATTTCAAAGAAATTATCTAAATCACATGATTTAATCAAAAAATAATAAAATTAGGGAAAGGTATCGCGGGACCGAGCACCAGCCGGCCAATTCTTGGTCGTGGCCGGTCCCACACCTCACGTCTCTATTATTTTATTATTTCTCTCAAATTATGAAAATTCCTTGATTTTATGAATTTTCCCTAAAATCATGAAAATTACCTAATTTCATGTATTTTTATCTAAATCACATGATTTTATCAAAAATTAATAAAATTAGGGAAAGGTGTCGACCGCCGGCCGGCCGGTCATGCCTTGGTCGTGGCGGTCCCACACCTCACGTCTCCATTATTTTATTATTTCTCTCAAATTATGAAAATTCCTTGATTTTATGAATTTTCCCTAAAATTACCTAATTTCATGTATTTTCTCTAAAATCATGGAAAATATTAAAAAATTAGGAAAACTTGTGGGACCGGGCTCTAGCCGGCCGGCCATTCCCTAGCCGGTCCCACACGCCCATTATTTTATTATTATTTGGTGTTTGGTTTCCTGATTTCATGAAAACTCCCTGATTTCAACAAAATATCTTGTTTTTCAACAAATCCCTTTGATTTTATGAAAAATTATCTAAAATCATCAAAATTACATAAAATTGGGAAGAGTGCCTTAGGGCCCGCGCCCATTGGCCGGCCGGCCATTCCACGGCCATTGCCGGTCCCACACTCCCATTCCCTATTTTATATTTTAATTTATGTCTCTCATCTCATGGAAGTTCCCCAATTTCGCCAAACTCTCCAGTTTCATGGAATTTCCCTTAAATCAGAGAAAAATACATAAAATCACATAAAACAGGGAAAAGCATGTGGGACTGCGTGTCAGCCGGCCGGCCATGCCCTAGCCGTGGCCGGTCCCACAACTTGTGATTCCTTGTTTATTTATTATTTTCATCATCTCATGTATTTTTTCCGGTTTCAGCAAAACCATGGATTTTGCATATTTTCTCCAAATGTTGCTCAAACGTGCATCAGAAAATATCAAAATTCTCAGGACTGAAGCACGGACACTATGGTGACACGGGCACATCCCCTTGACCGACCAAGGGTGAACCTGAGGCTTGCAAACAGCTGGTGCCGCATGTTTTAATGATTTTAACCTAATTTGCTCAGTTGCTCATATTAGGTTCGAACTCTTTCCAAACTATTGGAAGTTCGCTCAAACGACCATCTACTGGTCCCATGACCATCAAGAGCCGGTCTTATGACCTCTTGGTAGGCCCCTCATATTTTCTACATCAGGTTTTATGATTTGTTGCTCACACGAGCATTATTTCAGTAAATGATTAAACCAGCATTTAATCATTCTTTCACCAACTGGTCCTCAAGAGACTTTGGTATTTTTTGCTCATTCGAGCATCTGGGCGTTATATGGTGAACCCGTCATCCCATGTAGCCGGTCCCGTGTTGATTTGCAATAAATCATCATTTCGGTAAAATTAGGGTTTTGAATCCAGAGCTCTGCAGAAACGTGATTCTGTGCAGATTCGAACACTCTGATAATTTTATGTTGATTCCATGATTGATATTCATATTTATTTTACTCGACTCAGCAGTCAGTAACTTAAATTAACATTTTATTTGGTCCAGCTACCAACAATTCATCAAAAGAACAATATTTGTTCAAACTAGCAATATTTGCTCGAACTAGCAATATTCGCTCGAACCGGCAATATTTACTCAATTAGCAATATTCGCTTAGACTAGCAATATTTGCTCAAATCAAAGAATATTGGTTCAACTATCAATATTCAACAATTTAGCAACACAGTTTTGTTCGTCTTAGGTTATAATGATACCTCGTCTCAGCAGACACATTAAATTCATGAGTTTCGAAACATTTGCTAATCATGTTCAACTCGGCGCTACATGGACTCATCGTCCCATAAAGTCAGCAGCTGACTCCACAATCACGAGATTTCAATCGTGTCACATGGGGGGATATTAACTAGGGTTTTGGTCTGGCGGTCTACGGCACGTGTGTTCACCCACGATGAGAATGTGAGCAAGTCGTGCAATCAGTTGGAAGAGTCATCAAAGTAGTGGGTGGAAAGTTAACCAAGTCTCCGCACGATGAGTAATTGGTTTTAACATGATTTCCCCATTTCCCATTCTCTGATTCCAGCAACTGTCACACTTCATGGGATCATGGTGTTTTCAACTCCGGCATTATAAAATTTCCATGAATCCTGATTGAAAGGACAGAGGTTTTTCGAACAATCGAACAACATTCGCCAAAACGAGCAATTTCTCATCAAAGTTCATACAGACAATCTTTCGTGTACACGAACTCACAGAAATTACTCTCAATTGAGCAAAATTCAATCATTCATAGCATTTTCACGCTGAATTCACAACACGCCTACAATCTCAGATCACCATTGATCTCACGCATTTCTCAGCTTCCCTCCTATAGATCAACCTATCATCTCTTGTGACCGAATTGACTCTGGAACGACCATTGTTCTTGGTTTAGGCCGGGGTCTTACAGATTGATCTCTCGAACTTAAAGCACTACCTTCTTGCAGTGCATCTGTGTGAGGTTCAACATTTCGCTCGGTTCAAGGAGTCTCCACACGGTCGACTCTTCAATTCCGTAAAAACCAGCAAATCGTTTTTCCCCACTCACAGTGTCCAAATTTCCTTGTCTTTAAATACTTGAAGTTTGCCTTTCTAGAAAACTAATCCTTCATAACAACATACTTCCTCTTTTGTTGTTGTTACTGGTGTAGCCGCCTATTCGGAGAGGAGAGTAACCTAATTAGGCGAAATCTCTTATGGCCGCTCAGTTTAAAGTCTTTTTTGGGATTTAGAAGCTCTAGCGTGTACCGTTGGTGGGAAACTATATAATTGTGGTTTATCTTTTGTTTTCAATTGATTTGATTGACTAACGGTGGTTGAAATATGATTTCACCTAGTTTGTTTATTCTTGAGAATCTTCTCTTCTGATATAAGACTCACTCAAACTAGTTCAGAGTTTCGACAGGGATCTTTAGACTGTTGTTAGTTCTAAAGACGATCTTGTGATAATCCATTGTTAACAGACTCCGTTCTGTGCGTGATTGATCAAAGAGATTCAAGAGATTGTGTGCAGGTTTTTATTGAAGATTTAAGAAGATTTGAAGACAAAGAAGATATTGAAGATCTGACTTGGGTTTTATAATCTTTGGTGTGCACAATACTTGTTTCGGTGAAATAGGATCCAATTAATAATCGGTTTATCCTTGTGGTAGATTGGATTGATTAATTGAGTAGATCGACATCAACATGATTCTTCGGATTAAAGGTGTTTTTGGCTTAATCTTAAACGATTACTTCGGTAATTGAACATAAGATAGATCTAAGGACCTGACGAAGGAGTTTATGTTAAGATAAATGGAAGATCCTTTGTCCGACTCATATCACTTGGTTGAATAGAGTTCATACCAAATAGATTTGTTGTTCCTTTACTGTTTGGAATACGAACCAAGGAATTGTTCCAAGTACGTGACTTATTCATAAGTCGGAGGCGTGGGAATACAGACGGAACTAGGTGAACTATAGGGTTAGTTACTTGGTCTCAACTATACGAAGTTAGGTGTAATTTTGTGTAGCGGCTTAATCCTGAGAGTATTCAATTCTGGACAAGGTCCTGGGGTTTTTCTGCATTTGCGGTTTCCTCGTTAATAAAATCTTGTTGTGTCATTTACTTTTATTTTCCTCATTATAATTTTTTTATTATAATTAAAGTAAATTACACAAACGTTAATTCCTATTTACTTGATAAGCAATCCTATTGTGTTTGGTTTAGTCTGAACCTTTGTATCAAGTAAACATACTTCGTAGTTGTATTGTCTCGATCTCATATCCATAGACGATCACACGAAGTGTGAACCGATTAGTTGTATTGTCTCGACTCAGTCCATAGAAAATCATTTTCGGAGAAAGGACTTATAGGTAGGAAAAGTTTTATTTTGAGGTATATTTGGGTACCCTCGCCTTTTCAATTGGTATCTGAGAAGGAAAACACGAAAAGATCTAACAATCTGTGTTTGGTGCGATCCAACCTATAAGAATTGAATCTAATGTATGATTCAGTTAACGTTATGCAAGAGTACGAATACTCAAATGTTGAAGATGTTACCAATTTGTTGACTCATGATCCAGGAGTTACGAGAACATCTATGTCTATCTCTGATGAAGGAGAAGATGTTGATAAAGAGTTGGTAAAACTCCTAAAGCCTATACAGTCTCTGTCTTCTAAAGTGTTCATTTTAAAGACAGAGTCAAATCTTCTTAAACAGGAGATCAGAGAAAAAGACATTCAACTGAACTGTCTAACCAAAGAGAAAATGGATCTCGCTGTCAAACTAGAAGCTCTTGGTAAATTTCTTACAGATAAAGAGGCACTTCCTATGATTCTGACTAATGATGTTGTTGTGATTTCTTCTGATGAGGAAACTAAAAGTCCTTTTTCGTCTTTTACAGATTGTGACAAAACCAGGTTAATCACATCTGAAATAGATCAAGATGATGGTAGTTTGCCTAAGTACATCAAGTTAGAAGATGATGAGAAACCAGCTTCTAGATCTACTAATGATCAAATGAAATCTTGTCCAGAGGAAACTTTGAACCGATTCCGTGGTGACTCTAAGGAATACAATTTTCAGTCACTTGACAGAAAACTTATACTTCTTCAACATACGGTGGTAAAAATTTTGAAGGAAGTTTCTTGTCTTAAAAAACTGAAAGATCATTCCTCAGTAGAAAGACAGATTATACTACATCCCAATAAGATCAACTCAAAGGAGTCAGAGGAAAGAGTTGATAATCGCTTCTGGAAAAAGGTTCCTCCGTACCCATATCGAAACAGTTCTGGTTTTTATGAGGAACGACTTCAGAAGGAAGGGAAAGAGTGAATCTCTGCCAAGAGAAACAATCAGGAATTTCCGATAGTTGTTTCAGATGATCACACTAATGTGAATAATAAGGAAGTCCTTAGAATGAGAAAATCTTATGAAAATATCATTGAAAGAATTAAGAGAGATCTAGCTATCTCCGAGAATTCTCACATTAGTACATTTTCTCCACATGATCATATCGCTAGATTTAGAAAAGATCATCGTCTTGGGAGAAAATATTTTGGGCAGAAATTCCCTAAAAGAAACATGAACTATGTTTCTGATATTCACTATAAGCCGGAAAAAGCTTACTCCGATGCAACTTAGTTGTATCATATGTTGTGCTTTCTCATCCTTTTGTGCTCATAATCTTGGATGGGAAAGGCACAATAAAACAGGAGCACAATTGTTTGTGTAGTTGTTTATCAGAAATGTTCATGTTTAACATGATTCTCCAAAAATAGGTGTTATTTGGAATTTTCGTATTTTTAACAATCCTTCCAACTTGAGAATTTCGGACTAAGGAAACGAAATATATTGTTTTATATTTTCGGATTTTCCAGAGGTCTTTTGGTCCAAAAGTTGTCTCTTTTAAGAGGAGAAACTTTCTCTTGACTGTATTCGAAAACCCTGAGGAATCCTTTATATTCGTCATAACCGAGCATGCCTCCAGTTACTCGCAGTGTCTCAAAGACTAATAAGGAGGAATCTCAAAAGGTTAAGGATTGTCAAGGAATCAATACAGAGAGAAAGAAGAAAGGCATTATGTCTGAATATAACTCTAATAGTTCGTTTGTATCACAAGATGAGTCATGTCTGTTGGCTTACAACCTTCAAGATCCAACCAAAACCAAGTTGATTGGTTCTGATTGTATGATTGACTATATCCAAGGTTTTGAGGAACTAGGAACCAATCTCATTATAACAATTCGAAATCAAGATTGGCTCAAAGACAAGATTGATGAAGCAAAAGATGATATAGCTGATATGAGATTTAAGTTGAAAGACTTGAGAAACAAGAAGTGGTTGCGGCCAAGTCTCTTGAGACATGCTTTAAGAGTTTGAACACTGGAGAGACATCAGTGAACAACAAGAGCACCACTAGAGATTAAGTTATTTGTTGCATTACTTAATCTAGTGTAATAGACATCAATTATTGATTTCTTTCATTGATTGTATTGGTCTATTATTAATAAAACTATTATGAATAAAATTATTTGATTGGTAATTTTTCTTGTAATAGTTTTTGGTTTACATAGCCTGTGCTTAATTGCTTTTACCTTATTGCTATGTACGTTTATGGGATGTTTGATTTCGGTTTTACTACCTTAATATTCGATCTCATATATTGTGAACCCTTATGGTTTGGGTGACTTTTTGATTTAGCAGTATTAAGTTATAGCCCATGTTGGTAGGATTTATCAAAGGATCATGAGGGGTTCTAATAGAAACAATATGTGAAAAAGTCACAATATGTTGAATCGGTTTTGGTTTAGCAAATAAGCATATGTGTTTCGACGGTTTTCAACTTTTGCTTGCAATTGTTAAAACCGGTTTTCAACATTTCTCTGGTAAAGGTTGAGGTTTGTTGTTATTCTTTTGTTTATTCTTAAGGATGACAACGTGGTGATATTTCGATATCAATTCTCCCTGGACGAAGATGCAATCATACTAGAGAATTGGATGCGAAATTTGAGGTAACAATCTTGTTAGTTAATTTTTTTTATGTTTAAGAAAATCCTGAGTTTATATTATATATATTTGTTGCTTTTGCTTAACAAAATTTCGGTTCAATTGATGTTTATTCCATGATGTGTGTGTGGATGTGTAATTCAATTGGTTCCGGTTAAGAAAAACTATTGTTATCTTGCTTTATTGTGTGGTATCAATTGTTTAGGCTTACAATATTTCGGTACAATTGATGTGTGTGTGTGTGTGATTCAATTGGTTCCGGTTAAGAAAAACTATTGTTATCTTGCTTTTGTATGGTATCAATTGTTTAAGATTACAAAATTCCGGTGCAATTGCGGTGCTTTTAATGTCTATGTTGTTTCAATTGCTTCCGGTTGAGGTGAATAATTATGCAAGTTGATTTATTTTGGTTTGTATGAATTAATAATTTGTGTACGGGATGAGTTGTTTAGTCCAATTCGACTCCGGATAAGAGAAACTAAGTTATTTCTGATCTTAGTTAGACTTATCGAAGTGAGGTTTAGGTTATTCAAGTCTAATCGAATTCCTTAACAAAAAATGCTAGTTAACTAACCTAGTACTTGTCTTGTTTAAAATTGAAAGGTCTAAGTTTATGGATAATTAGAACATGATGAGAAAAATGGAGTTTATCTTTATTTTGTTCTTATCGAATTAAGCGGTTGTTTTTGAACAATCGGTTTAGCAAAGGGACTAAGGTGCTTAGTTATTTTTTGGTTTGCTAAACTAAATTGGAAAAATTGTTTCGGACAATTGTTTCCTTGGTAACATATCAAAATAAGACTACTTGTAGTTTCGGTTTTGATATTGGTTATCAGAACATGATGTGTGGAACCCTCGTGCCTAACTCTATAGGTTTGCAAGTCTATTCTGAGATTTGTAAGATTCTTTTCGTGTTGTCCTTTATTTTTTTCGTTTCTTTGTCATTTTTGTGACAAAAAGGGGGAGAAATATATGGAGTAAACAGGTGATGCTGGCATTGATTTTATATTGATTGGCATCGCTAAGGAAAAGAACATTGGTACTTGAATGTTTATCTAACGAAAGAGTGAAAACACAGACTAAGGGGGAGTAACATGTCATATAAAGTGGTATAACAAAGACGTGCGGATTGAATATCTACCTATCTTCTTTAGGGGGAGTATTAGCTTTGTTATTATAATGTCAACAATGACTTTTCAATGATTGAATGTAAGCAGTTTTACTGTGCTGTTGAATCGGGAATCAGGCGGATTGTAATGAATTCTTGTAATATGTTTATTCTTATGATGTAAAAGTTTTGTCACTAAAATTGACAAAGGGGGAGATTGTTAAAGCATTGCTCGGTTGAACCCACCAAGCGTTGGTATGTCAAGTTTGGTTGTCATATTTTAGTGAATCAAAACTCATGTTAAGAGTCGCTTGATTATGTACTAGAGTCAACTTCGTATAGGTTAGCTTGAAAGTATTAGGATATGAGACGTTACAAGTATTGCGAAGTCTTGAAGATGTGAAGAAGAAAGGAGCTACAACGAAAACAATCATCCTTCCACTTGAGGTTAGTGATATCTGACTTGAACTATTTCATTCCCTAACGCATCTTTCAAGTCGTGCATATTGAAAACATAACTGCGAAGCATATTTGAACTCTAGATAGATATAGTATTAAGGAATACGATACGAGGTTTATTGCTTAACCATTAAACTTTGTAGATAAGACATCGCCATAATCATTTGAATGTTATTCCAAACAATGTTTACATGTGTTCTAAGGAAGTAAGTTCATAAACTTGTTTGTGGACCGAAAAGGAAATTGCCATGTGTTATTGGTTTTGTTATTCATTGCATATCTTATGAACAACCAATATGTCTGATAGAGTATAACCGCTCACAACTTGTTGTGTTCTTGGTAGAACTATTCACAAAGGCCTGACTTATGTATTGGTATAACTTTTATTAGTAAAACCGATCATAAGTAATCACCTGTGGTATGATCGGGTTTGTGTGTCTGACCAATTTTGGGAGAGGGGAACCGATCCTAGTAAGAGGCGCAGTAAATCACAAGGGGAACCGATCCTTGTATGTGGTGCATCAAGGTTTATAGCGGAAAGGGGAACCGATCTTATGGACATGTGAAACACGTTTTTAGGCAAAGGGAAAACTGATCCTATGGACATGTGCAACACGTATAAGTTAAATACCAAATATATGTGGGGAACCGATCCTAGTACCTAGTCAACCGAATTTTGGAACGCTAGTGTGACTATGCACAATACTCACATGGAGGTAGAACCGAAACTTGTTTTGGTAGAACCGTTAAACCCATGATTGTGGTTGAATGTTGGTTTGATCAATCACATAGTTCTTGAAAGTCAGATGAACCAATTCTAAACTTGTTTGGAAGTGTGGCAAATTGGTTTCAAGGTTGTAAGTGTGAAAGAGAACTTACAAAGTAAAGATGTCGACAAACTTTGAACACGTGCTATGAATGTTTATTTCTTTAATTGTTCAAAGATATTCCTTAATGGCTAAGGGAAGAGAATCCCACGATCGAAACATAAGTAAGTTAAGAATATTTTAATTAAGGTTATTAATTTCATTTTGTAAGTTAATTCCAGAATTAGTTATGTGCATTTAGTAATTAGATTTTCCGAGAGATTTCGATTGTTATTTTTGGACAGAGCATTTCCATGAATTATGAAAACCAAATCTGTGTTTTAATGAATATCTTGAGAATATTTTCGGTTTTGGAAATTCCTTAGTGTCCAAACTTCCTTGTCTATAAATACTTGAAGTTTTCCTTTCTAGCAAACTAATCCTTCGTAACAACAGACTTCCTCTTTTGTTGTTGTTACTGGTGTAGCCTCCTATTCGGAGAGGAGAGTAACCTAATTAGGCGAAATCTCTTATGGCCGCTCAGTTTAAAGTCTTCTTTGGGATTGAGAAGCTCTAGCGTGTACCGTTGGTGGGAAACTAGATAATTGCGGTTTATCTTTTGTTTTCGATTGATTTGATTGACTAACGGTGGTTGAAATCTGATTGCACCTAGTTTGTTTATTCTTGAGAATCTTCTCTTCTGATATAAGATTCACTCAAACTAGTTAAGAGTTTCGACAGGGATCTTTAGACTGTTGTTAGTTCTAAAGACGATCTTGTGATAATCCATTGTTAACAGACCCCGTTCTGTGCGTGATTGATCAAAGAGATTCAAGAGATTGTGTGCAGGTTTTTATTGAAGATTTAAGAAGATTTGAAGACAAAGAAGATATTGAAGATCTGTCTTGGGTTTTATAATCTTTGGTGTGCACAATACTTGTTTCGGTAAAAGAGGATCCAATTAATAATCGGTTTATCCTTGTGGTAGATTGGATTGATTAATTGAGTAGATCGACATCAAAACAATTCTTCGGATTAAAGGTGTTGTTGGCTTAATCTTAAACGATTACTTCGGTAATTGAACATAAGATAGATCTAAGGACCTGACGAAGGAGTTTATGTTAAGATAAACAGAAGAGCCTTTGTCCGACTCATATCACTTGGTTGAATAGAGTTCATACCAAATAGATTTGTTGTTCCTTTACTATTTGGAATACGAACCAAAGGAATTGTTCCAAGTACGTGACTTATTCATAAGTCGGAGGCGTGGGAATACAGACGGAACTAGGTGAACTATAAGGTTAGTTACTTGGTCTCAACTATACGAAGTTAGGTGTAATTTTTTGCAACGGCTTATTCCTGAGAGTATTCAATTCTGGACAAGGTCCCGGGTTTTTTCTGCATTTGCGGTTTCCTCGTTAACAAAATCATGTTGTGTGATTTACTTTTATTTTCCGCATTATAATTTTTTTATTATAATTAAAGTAAATTACACAAACGTTAATTCATATTTACTTGATAAGCAATCCTATTGTGTTTGGTTAAGTCCGAACCTTTGTATCAAGTAAACATACTTCGTAGTTGTATTGTCTCGATCTCGTATCAATAGACGATCACACGAAGTGTGAACCGATTAGTTGTATTGTCTCGACTCAGTCCATAGACAATCACTTTCGGAGAAATGACTTATAGGTAGGAAAAGTTTTAGCTTGAGGTATATTTGGGTACCCTCGCCTTTTCAATGAGTATCATTAAAAGAAGACCGGACAACAAGCCCCTTCAAATATTCATTTCGCATCCTTTGATTGCAAAATTGGCTCATACATGCTTTGGTGTTCTTATGATGGATTGCACCTACAAGACAAATAAATACGATATGATGTTGTTCAACATCGTGGGGAAAATATCATACAAGGTATCATTCACATTGGCTTGGTTTTTAATGGAAAACAAGGAATTACGAAAAGTGAAATTACTCTTCCGGGAAAATCATCTTTCGAGGGTTATCATAACCGATAACGATGACTCAATAATGAATGCAATATCCTACGTCTTCCCGGATGCACAAAATCCTATGTACATATCATATACGTCAAAATATGATAAAATCTTGTCATGCTTTGTTTGAATCCATAAAGGAGGATATTAAGAAGATAATGATTGTTCAACTTGAGGAAGAAGTTCGCACGAAGAAACTATCCCCCGAAGAAGAAGAAGAAATGAGAGGAATGATTAAATAGCGAGTGGACAAAGAACATGATAAAAATCATAAAAAGTGGTTGGAATCTCTAAGAGATTGGGAGAAAGTTTATTGGTCTCTTACCGAGGATACGTACGAAAAGAATTTGAACATTCCAATTGGAACGAAGGGTATCCAAGTGTTGTCTCGTATTGTCGGAAGCAATGGTTGGATAAGTACAAGGAAAAATTTGTACGTGCATGGAAAAACCGGTATAGACACTACGGGAATGACGCAACTAGTATAGCGGAGTCTGCTCATGGGAGATTTAAAGATCTTCTCGATTCTAACCAAGGAGACGTGGTTACGGTCACCGTGTCAATTGAGCAATACTTCAAGAGTGACTTCGATAGGATCAAAAAGGCTCTCGAGAAAATCTCAACGGAAAGGATGACTCAATATCTTCAATATAGTAAGTTTCTCTGAGGAATAGAATTCAATGTGTCTTCGTGGGCAATAAAACATATGATGAGACAAATGATATGGGAGATAAACTACGGCAAACCGAGTGATGTGTGTATTTGTTCCGACATGTCTTCATTGGGGGCTTCCGTGTCGTCATATACTTTTGAAGTATGAATAAGTGATACCTATTGAGGTTATCGATCCGTTTTGGAAACAACTATCTTGTTAGTCAAAACATGTAACTTCGACCATTCAAGGTCCGGACATTTATCTCCTTCTGCAACTAATTTTCGGTAACACATAAGCCCAGAATGTTGTGAGCATCATCAGGGATCAAGGTCATCTCCCCAAATGGGAAGTGTATAGTATCAGTTTCACCATGAAACCTCTCGACGAAGCAATTGACTGTCACATAATCATACTCCACATAATTTTCAACCAAACAATATAGCCCAGAGTCCTTTACTAATTGTTGGACCTCTTGACATTCCTTAGCCAAATCCCAATGACTCGAGGATTGGTGTTGGCAAATACGAACGACTTTATTATGATCCTACAATTAAGAGACGATACAATTAGGAGACAATTATACTTTACATAAATATAAAGAAACATAAAGTATACATGAGTTATTGAAAGACAGCATACATAACAATACACGAGCACAAAGTAAAAATTCTTACATAGGCTGAAAACGGTGAAAATGCTCCTTGCCAGGTCCACATCTCCTTATTGCAATCGATTTATTGAACTCTTTTCTCAACACCAGAGGTGCAGGAGGGAAGTTAAGGTCAATCTGAAGTCCTTTTCACCTTGGTGTGCGAATTATCATGATACTCCCATTGTTTATGTGGGCGAAGCTATGAAGAATGTAGGGTATACTTATCTGCTACAAATTTGTATGCGAGTTTTATTACATCTGAAGAAGATTCCTAAGTTTTCAGCTACGGACATCGTTTTACGACCTTGAGACAAGAATTTCTTAAGCTGGAACCGGTTAAAGTATTTTAAGAAGACGACAGTTGAGAAGAAGCTACAGCAGTTGTGCCTTCTGTTAGACGAGCTTACCTACATCTTCTATAGCCGAGGTCATTTCACATTTTTCATCCTCGAGGACAAGGATGACTTGGAGAGGTCGGTATTTGTCATGTCCCAATAGGAGGTATACCGTTAAGCGCAACCATCCTGGGATAGCCCGTAGGACAAGGCGTTGGGTGCTGTTAGTAGTATTAGTAGGAGTCTGTCCTTGTTATACAAGGATGAGGTTGTACGCCATACGGCTAATCAATGAATAATGTAAAAACTTGTCTTCTTCTCTAATTGCTTCTGTAACTTCTTTCTTTAGCAATGTCTTCTCATTATCCTTCTAATTCGTCTGATTCTTCTCCTAATCCTCTATTTCCCTCTATCTATCCCAAATCATCTCTATCCTTAGAGACCCAAGTTGTTCCTGATAATCCAATTTGTAGTGAGTTCACTACAAAATTTGACCAAGAATCCCACTGCCATGCGATGCAACATTAAAGTCAATTAATTTCATGATTTTTCCAAAATCCAATGTGCCAAATAGCCAAAGAGCTAATGAAGCAACATTTACTGTCGCCTCATATCTTATAAAACAGGAACACTAAATAGTTCAATCATATGGCATATCTTCAACTTGATTTTGTATGATTTTGCTGAACGTAAGTACCCGTTTCCAGAAATAACATAGCTATATTCCGTATATGATTTTGCTGTATACCTGCTACCCGTCTTGGTCACCCTCGATCTTGTTGTATGTCAATGACCTATAAAAATGTCGAGATGGAGAATTAAGGAAAAAAAACATTGCGGCATTTCCAACCTACAAAATGTGAGAAATATAAACGACATGATCAACTTAATTTAAAGCGCCAGTTCCCTAACCACCACAATTGGTTTCATGCTGCTGCCATGGAACCATCGTTTTTAGTATAGGCCATGACCTGTATTGCTCATGAATTATAGTAGTACTAACCTGCAGGAAGACAGACATCTAAATAGTTCATCCATAACAAAAGAGGAGATTTTCATGACTATCACAAACTTTATTATCAACTTTTCTTCCAACAGAAACTGCATCCAGATTGATCTTCACAAACAAACCTTTTCTTCTATTTTCAACCTCTTTCATATTTATTTCCTCCTTAGGAAGTTTCCCCTAATGGTGCTTGAGCAGTCTTAATTTTTCATTTAGCAACACAACAAAAACAAAGTAAATGCTCAATGCATGATCAAAATTTTCAAACCAACATTAAGTAATACTTCAAAAGAATCCATGGAGAGAGAAGTTCTCACCATGGACGTACTCCAATGCCTCATACTCTTCAAATAGTAGTTCCGTTGAGCTTCGCTATCTATTATTAATAGGGTCAAATTTCCAGTAGCAGAGAAAATGACGCCGTTACTGAGTACCTTTAAGCTTGTGTGCTAAAAACGGAACTGTCAGCAAATATTGTTAAATCCTCCACCAACTGGTTAACATGTTGCCTGGTGTTGAGGAGGATATATATATATAAGTTATGTTATACTGTCAAATCCAAAAGATAAACTTCAAGACGTACTTAATTATACACAGTAGGCAAGGCTTACTATTGTTGCTACAGGTTCGGAGAAACGTCGTTTTTTTCTACAGATAAAAATAAAGCATAAGAAAAAATGAACGTAGAAGGGGCTTAAGAACTAAAATAGGTTATCAATTTTTACATGAATATCAAAAACATTATGGTGGTCAAAATTGTGGAAATCAGCATATCCATCTTTATCTCTTAATGCCTGATTTCCACCACTACAAAATGCTTGGTACCCTACGAAGTACAGGACACACCCAGCATTATGAAATTGAAATTGGCACTCATCTATGGATTAGTCTACTCAACAGAATTTGGTCAGAATGATTAGTTTATAATCGACATTTAATTCTGAACCTAATTTATATTTGCATTTGAAACCACTTGACACGGATATATCAATTTTTAGGGAACAAAAACACAAACCCAGACCTATATTTTAGTGGTGGTGGTTTTTGTTAAAGTAAAAAACCCTAAAAAATTAGTAAAATAAAAAATACAAACCTTGAATCTTCGCAAGCTTGGTGGTGATTCAATGTGTGTCAACTTGAATCAAACCCATGGTTCTTCCACTGATTTGAATCGAACCCAGAAATGCCCAACTACAGCACAACATCGAAACGAAAACAGACCCAGATTTAATTATCAGTAACTTTTATCTTGGAAACTCAATTCCTTCATTATCACTGGTTCTCATAAAACCCTAATTCACTGATTCTTCCGTGTGAGTAGAGAATCAGGAGCTAAATCTCCTCCCTTACTCTCAATACACAATACCCATCTCTAATCTCCATCTGAATTTTCTAAATCGAACCCCTCTTCCAAATATACAACTTATTCAATTCTAGCAGAAACCCTAATTTCCATTTCTTGTGATTTCTTCTTCTTTAGGAGCTCAATTACTTTCCAGATTGATCACCATCTTCTTCGATTTATCTGGATCTCAAGATTTACATGAATCCCTCACGAAAAAAAGCTATTCATTGGATTTGAGTTCAACAGGGAGAAAAACATGAAGAACAGAAGAAAGAGAAGAAGAAGAACATAATAAAACTCACTTCCATATATTGGTGTCTCTATTAGCTTTAGGTCTAGTTTTTGATGTAGGTATTGTCCACACTAACGGCGTCAATTAACGTACAGTTAATATTCGGTGTAAACGAAGTGTAATGAATTTTTTAGCCACAAAAATGGACAGAAATATTGTATACCCACATTTTTGTTAACGGTGTTACTAACGGCCAGTTAAATACAAGGTGTAAACAGAGTGTAATCCAGCTTTTAATGTCTCAATCAATAGAGTTCCACCATTTATCCTCTCCAGAATTGCTCTATGTGAAAGCTTTTATCTAATTTAATTTGAGAGGTGTGTCATTCTCACCGTGGGATGTGGGAGCTCATATGATTTAGTGTTTTAAAGGAGCGGAGATGTGTTTATCTTTAACATTGAATCCACGTACGTTAATGACAAACGTACAAAATTAGAGTGGTTTTCCACGTGTGCGGAAGAATAATTAAGAAGTACCAACCTAGTGTCCCTTCCACTCCCACCTGCAAACGGATCTAAACTCAACGAATCCAAATACAGTTTCAAATAATTTAAGCAGCATTTAAGCTTTTCTTTATGTAATTGTAAGCTCTTTTTTTTATCACACCAGGACTAACATAATGATCAAACGAAACTCCCAACAAACTTAAGAGTCATAAACCCCCTCTAATATTGGTCAAACTATACACGGGCTTTATACGAACTTGGAGATGCTTGCAGTGTGAAAAACTTATCCATTGTATCAATGTTCAAAATTTTAAATGCTTCTGACCGCCTAGAGTTCCTATTGTGCATAGTCACCACCAAAATAACAACATCTCAAGGATTAGGTAGACAAAAAAGTTAGCCTAACAAACATAAGTAAAATTGTAGAAAACAAACCGTAAAAATATGAAAATGCATCAACAAACTGGTCATGATTATTAATCCAATACAAATCAGAATTTCGATACCTACCGCATAATCTCGAATTCATATGCATTTCAGTTTGGCATGCCACATCGAGGAAACAAAAACAATTATAACAGGGAGAGCAACAAGCAGAACACGATGAAACACAACCTTACGTTATACTCATTCTTTGATCCGGCTCCGTTATTTCGTTAAACGCTTCCTTTTGTGCATGATCCATTTTTCAGCATTCGAAGCCACCAAGGCTTCATATAAAGTAGAACTTCGTTAAATTAATCCGCGATAACTTAATAACTTCGCGAAGATAATATTTTTTGTTTATCCCGATTTGGGTCAGTGTGCTAAATTAATAACCCCGTTAAATTTATAAGATAATAAAAAATTTAAGTTTCCAATATGACCCAACTAATATATTAATTAATAATCAGTGTGATAACATTATATTATGGTGCTTATTAAAATAGGCGTCTAAGATTATTTGGCTTTGTTGACATTTATTATACATTGAACTTCATCTTTAATTTTCCGTACTCCCTTGAGAAGTTCCGAAATGATTTTGTTTTATTCTCTTTTTCTTATTTTAATTTTAACGTTAAAGCATATACATTTATACACATAATATGCCATTAAAAATATGCCATAAAATAATTAGAAAAGAATTTGAATTGAAAATGAATATCTAGATATTTGATACTGCACACTTATTTTAGAAATTTAAATTAAATTTGGTATGTTTCGACATAATAATAACTTATTTATTTATCGATAAATTAATACTTCGCTAAATTGATAGAATTTAGCAGTCCCAAGACTAATAATTTATCGAAGTTTTATTGTATATTAAACTTGAGTTGTGGCATTAGAAATTTAGAACACCGACCTCGCCTAATTCGTTATTTTTTGTTCAGCTTCTATATTTCCTTGCATATTATCCAATTAAAAGGTCATTAATATCTAGTGCAAACCAAATTATACATCTTACTTACGGTCATATAAACAGTGAAAATCATACCTGTGAGCACCATGCTCGCTCAGCTGTAATTCTTATTAACGCAGAAAAACAATGAAATCTTACATATTTATTTGGGGGGAATTTTTACAGTATGTGGTTATGTAATGTAGGTTGCAACTATACAGGTAGGAGACAATGGCAGGGAATAAAAAAACGTGGGGTAACTTAAACTATTTCTTATGGATTTGTAGGGGATGCAGATTTATAGATTGCACTTCAATTGTCACTTATTTTATATAGTGCTCTATACTATCTACAATTTTTGTTATGAATTTGTGGGAGTTAGTGTACCGATTTGTTTCCATATTACCTTGTCGACAGTGTTCTGGTGATTCTAATCTATCTATCCTTAGAGCATCCCTAATGCTAAGGGTGGAGGTGATCCTATGTGAGGTCTAAATATCACATTTTCTATGAAGGTCATTCACATATGGACAAAGCAAATAAAGTTAACACCTTTCAACCCATAATATGTATACTTTTCTGAGCAAAAAGCGTAGAGAGGTTACGGATCAATACATCTTCAATAAGCACAAAAAAAAGGTGATAGAGGGTCACCTTGCCGCAAACCTCTTGTTATGCTAAAGAAACCTTCAGGGCTGCCATTAATCAAAATAGAAATCTGAGAAGAATGCAAAATATTGAGAATCAAACTACACCAAGTTTCCGAGAAGTCATACCTTTTAAAACCTCAGCAACAAACTCCCAACTAGCAGTGTCAAATGCTTGAGAAATATCCAGTTTTAGGCCAATATTACCATGTTTCCTCCTCACACTAATTTCATTAATCAGTTCAGAGGTCAAAGCAATATTCTCATGTATATTTCTTCCCTTCACGAAAGCAACTTGTTCTGCAGAAATCAAATTGTTGAGCACCAAACCAAGCTGCGTATCTAAAATCTTTGTAATGATTTTGGAGAATAAATTACTCAAACTAATAGGCCTATAATCCTTAATCACATCAGATGCGTTGTTTTTAATAAGCACAATAAAACTAGAGTTAATGTCATTTGGAATTTTCCTCATCTCCCAACAGTTGACAATAGTTTTAACCAAGTCATATTTGACAGTATCCCAACAATGCCTATAAAAGATACCTGAGAAACCATCTGGGCCAGGTGCAGAATCGGCTCCTTGACGGACACATTTATATGTTTGATTTGTCTCAATTTTATATATTGTTAGTGCTCAATTTGGTACTTATTATGGTGTTTTATGTGTATGTAGGTATTTTCGGAAAAGAAACATTTGTTAAGAAATCCGCTCAAAAATTAGTAAAGGCACCCAGAAAAGTGTTAAAGGCCGCCAACTTTGGATAAGGGCACCCCTAGAAATGAATTGAAGACACCCCAGAAAAGTTATAAAAGCACACCCCAAGAATTACTAAAGGCACCCAGGACAAGTGATAAAGGGACCCCCAGATTAGATAAAGGGCACCCTTTTCTTCCTCATTTGAAAATGAAAAATTGGTGGGAAAAAGATGCAGTAAACTTGTAGAATTTTGGGCTCGATTTTGGAAGCGATTTAGAGAGACTCGATGTTTGTAATCAATTGGGAAGACTTGATTGGGTTAAACAAGCCTGCTATGGGATTTAGATCCAATAAACGTGGGCTACATCATCAGATTGGAGCAAACAGGGGAAACAAGTTTTCACGGGATATTAAGAGTTGTTGTGAGTTTTAGATGTGCCCTTTACGTGTTTGGAAGAATTGGGATACTGTCAGGAGTGTGAAGGAGATAAAAAAGGAAGATATGACATCGACATAAGGGTGCATGAGAGAAAAAGGGAAATTATACTTGTGTCATGAAAAATAAGGAAAGAAGATCAATGGGAGTTACTGGGAGAGATTCAAAGATGTTGTTGGGTATAAAAAGGTTGTTGAGATACCATAGAGGAGATACCGAGAGTCTGGGAGAGATTGAGAGGCTTAGAATGGGGAAAAAAAAGTTACAAAAATTCTTTTTTGCTGTTGTAATCAAGAACAAGAAGAATATAGTGTTGTCAAAAACAGTCGCAGAAACACTCGTTTAATCAACGACAAAAAAAAGCAGTTTTAGTGGCGATAGACCTTTTCTAGCTGTACTGCGTTGGTGGCTGAACTGTTTTAGAAAAAACTTTTTAGTTGCTAGAGACCTTTAGCAACTGAAAATTGTTGTAAGCATATTTACATCTTTTTGAATACAATGATTAATCAATTTTTCTCCAATTTTCGATTCATGAGTAGCTAAATTTATTTTTTAGGGTTGCGGAAGAAGTTGTTTTTCTGTGAGTAATTCTTAGTAATTATTTTCTTTCACATATTTACTCCATTTTGTGCTTTTAATTGCTTAAGATTTTTCTATTTTTCATATGCTTAATAATAATTGTTTTGGGTAATTTTTAAGCTACCGATCTTTTATAAGCGAAGGAAAATTAGGCTTTAAATCAACGACAAGAGTCATTAAAAAGATTTTGAAACGTTATATCCTCCAAGGCATGAGATTGAGTTCGAAATTTCCTTGAGAAAATTAGGAATATTGTGTCAAAGCTATTGTTATTGAGTTTACAAACATAAGAAATAGTTAAATCCAAAACCATAGATTTGTCTCTCCTTGCTAAACAAAATCAAATTTAGTTTTTTTCTTTGGTATTTTTAGTTGTTAATTACTCTTAAAACCGAATCTTTAAAAAAGTCCGAGAATCGAGTCCATTCTTACCACTATAAAAACTTCATCACTCATAAGTAAAAAACAACTTCTTTAATCTCCTCCAAAGTTGGCAAAACATCCATAAGAGCACTTTCCTCTGCATTTATGCTCTCATGTTCAATGTCAAACAGTTTAGGATCAATATCAACATCACCACCAGTAAACTTGTCTTTATAATAGTTGACTATGTAGTCATTTGTTTCATCCTGCAAAAAAAAAAGTAGTGTTAGTGGGAATCTTAAGTTTTGAGATTGTATTTTGGCTCCTTCTCATACGGATACTATTATGGAAAAATCCAGTGTTCTGGTCTCCATCCTCCAGCCAAGTAACTCTAGACTTCATCTTTAGCATCACTGCCAATCAGTTCCCACTTCATCAACAGTTTTCTTTGCATCCATCACCCAGTGAATTATAACTCATCAGCCAGATCATAATCAAGAAGATCATTCTCAGCTTCAAGTTTAAGTTCATCTTGTTTTAATCTAAACCGAACATCCCCAAAACGGTTCTATTCCATAACTTCAAAGTCTCCTTAAGCCTTTTTAATTTGCCAACAAACGCAAAAGGAAGATCACCACTAAACTAAGTCTGCCAACTCCCCCTAACCAAATCCATAAAACCTGGGTGAGAGAGCCACATCTTCTGAATTGTAAACATATCTCTATTTGGCCTTGGATTATCAAAAGCAAAGCCAAAAAAGAGGGAAACGATCTGAATTGTTTCTTGGAAAAGCTTTGCACCTTCAATTCTCATACTTTCATACCCAAACATCATTAACAATGGCCCTGTCAAGTTTTGAAACAATTATATTATGGCCACATTAGCAATTAGACCACGTATACTTCTTACCTATAACATCAGCTTCAACCAACCCATTATCAGACATCCAACTTCTAAAATCATTAATACAGACAACTTTGGGAACCATACTACCATTCTTATCATCCAAACGCAAGATACAGTTAAAGCTCCTAACGACAAGCCAAGGGATAGATATAAAACCCGATCCCAATTGATTCCATAACTGTTTCCTAGTGAAAGGATTAATAGAAGCATGCACAACATTAATTAAATTACCCCCGAAATCCAAAGTAATAACCTGTTTTGAACAAGAAAGCAAACCTGGACAAGCCAAACTATTTTCCTGAGGACCCATATATTACCTTTTGCACCATCATCTTCATTAGTAATAACATCTTCACAAAAATATTCCAACTTCGAACTCCTCACAAAAATAAAGAGTACAAAAAACCATTGGTTCAGCAATACAAATAATATCCGATTTGTGCAAAGTGTATATCTCCTTTAACTTGGACCTTGCACCATCCTTAGAAAAGCCTTGAGCACTCCAGTAGAACACACACATTAAACCTTCTTCTTTGGAGGGCTTGTTGAACCCTTTGACTGAGAGCTTATAACCCTACTTCTACCCCTTCAAGTTTGTAGTGATGGACCACTAAAATCTGTAGTTGGATTTGAAGTTCCCACAATTTTCTTATCCAAAAAATCACGCTTCTTTTTTTCTTGCTAATTTTTTCTTCTCTCTTGCAGCTTGATCAGCCTAAGTTCCCCATTCCAGTTTCCCAGCTTCACTTTCCAAAACCCTAGATCTCGAATTAACTGAATATTTAGGATTTGGTAGGTTGTCAGAAGAGATCTCTTTACAGACCTCCTCCTCCTTAACTGCCTCCTCATCTCAAGTTTCAGATCCATTATATGTCGCAATGCCATCTTAACCCTGAGAAACCGAAGACGCTCTTCTTGTTGTTTTAGATGGTAGGCAAAATTCACCATCATCTACAATTTGCTCTAACACATAATTGTTTTGGTAAAGATCTAGTTCCAATATTCTCCATACGTGATTCAGTCACAATAGCCTCAGTTTTGTTCTTATTTTTATCCTTCTCTTCATTTTTCTTTTAAGGAATTACAAACTTGTTTTAATTTTAATCCGTTAAGAAATTAAAACCTGTTTTAATTTATTCTTGGTTGACTCACACATGTGCATACAAGCACTAGACATGGCAAGTGTCACATGCCCACCCATATTTGCACTTCATTCACTCATTGAAAATGAGTAAGTATCCTTAGACCTTTAGCTTATAAGATTAGTTCTAACCAAGACCAAAAAAGTTAACATACATTAAAAGGAATTTTCTATGACAAGACATTTAACCCATATGAAATAATTTTTTTTGCAGTGATTATATAAATTAACATTAAATCGGCAGTGTGACACGACGACAAACTTAATCGAGAGTTTACCTTTTGATTATCTTCATGTCGATTGGTATTCAAAATCGATTTTCAAACCATGTCATCAATTTTCCAGATCTGAAAATTGAAAACATAATCATTAATCTGAGTCTTCAACTCGAAATTATGAAATCAAAAATCAAAAAAAACAAATCGATCTTTGAATCTGGATTCAAAATTAGTTGAAATCAAACATATAAATCAGTTGAAATCAAACACATGAATTGTAATATATCTGCAGATAGTAGTGGCGGAGGTGACGATGCGATCTTGATGGTGGTGGTGGAGGAAGCGATGAATATTTTATATGAGTTGTTTGAAATAAAGAAAAAGGGACGATGGTATAAAGGTTAAATAAGGAATCATATAAATTATGGTTTTCTTAAAAATTTCATTTATACCCTTAAGGGTATTTGTAAAGTTTTTTATGGATTTGTGAATCCCGTGAAAAGTAGGGGTATTTGTTTAATTCTCACCTTCTCGATCCCGGCCCGCTGACACATTTGAGAGGCTTCAACTAAGGTCGGATTCATATATGAGAAGCCAATACTCAAACTTTCACCAGGATGCAGAAGAAGCAAGCTTCAACGCTTCCCATGACAACGAATCCTTCTTTGTGGGAAAGGTATACCATCCAACACCATACGATGTATAAAAATACAACTCCTAAGAATTCAAATATTTGTTCAATATTGCTAATAGGAGTACCAGATTACTAGGACGGGTATCAAGTACCATATAAGACGCAGGTATTTGGTACTCTCCCAAATAAACTGGCACCTCAGCCTTGTTTTTCTTTTTTGTTTCTAATGGAATAAATAAATGTGGGGTAATATTTTTTACTTTATTGAATGAATACATGTAGGTAATTGCCCATTCATAGAATCAGGGATGTGCATAACCTACTTTCTCTCTCTTTCTCTTTATCAAAATCGTTTTTCCAAAAAAACTAATCCTACTTTCTCTTCATCTTCTTCAACCTAAATCTAGATATGGATTTCATATTTTCTGAGCAAATCTAGATATCATTATTCACTACGTTTTGTTTAAATAAGTAAAATCTTTTTTTTTTTTTTTTTTT
>NC_039367.1:109046972-109096078 GCF_003573695.1 Papaver somniferum
TTTTTTTGCGAAATTAGGGTTAGGTTTTATGTATTCCTTTATGTTTTCAATAAATAATATCTCTATGAGAGTCCTATGTCATATGATGTTTCAATCGCTATTACAACGAGTTATTATAGCCCTTTGGGTTTACTAATGGAATCTGATGATATATTCAAGTATATTTTCGAAGATGACCAATTCCGGCGTGACGATGATCAAGATTTTTACAAAGTCGATAAATGGTTACTGGGACGAGTTGTAATTATGATGATATTTGGAGAAGATCATTCCTTTTATGAAGGATTATATCATAATGAAGAAGTTTTTAAATGGTTAAAGTCTAATGAGAAGACCATTGTTTGAATTCAATCATTTATCTCTTTGATTAACTTTTCTGTACATAGTTGTATTTTGGGATACATAATCTTTTGTATTTTTTATGTTGTACTAGTATATGACCCACAAAATTGGTTAAAAAGACCAAAATCAACAATTCCTGGG
The DNA here is from genome assembly GCF_003573695.1 of Papaver somniferum. Taxonomy (NCBI): domain Eukaryota; kingdom Viridiplantae; phylum Streptophyta; class Magnoliopsida; order Ranunculales; family Papaveraceae; genus Papaver; species Papaver somniferum. The sequence goes on from NC_039367.1 coordinate 109,047,456, forward strand.
TGAAAAGGACATTTAGATTTTTGATACTGTTTAAATGGACAAAAATTTAAAAATAGCCAGGATGTAAACAGTTTCATCCTACCCATTTTCAAATACTTTTTCTTATTTTTAATTTACATCAGGATGCATCCAGTTTCATCATTGCTATTTTTTAAGTTTAAGTCAGGATGAATCCAGTTTCATCCTTACTATTTTTTTGGTGTCCATTTCACCCACACAAAATTTTACTCGTCCATTTGAACCATGTTATAAAAATATTTGGACAAATCACCCATTTTTCGTATATGACCCGGGCCGTTAATACAGGGCTCTAAATAACACCCAAAATAATCGGTCTGTCTATACCCGTAGAACGCGAAGCCTGTAGCAATAATGTTTTCAACATTTTCCTCAATAACTTCATTCCCGATTCTGATGTTTGGATGCAATTCCATATTTATTATATACATTTATAAATCTTAGTTACTGAATGACTAAAGCGGGATTTATTGTATTTGGTTCGTCTAATACTTCCAAAGTGCGAGGAATAGTGATACATTATTACTAATCTTAGCCGCCGAAGCACTCCCAAATCATTTTCGTTGTGGAGATGTGAAGAAGGGAGAAAAATAACAAATCCCACGTGATTGGTTGTGCAATGGGGGTTCTAGATCTGGCAGTACGCTGCCTATCTGTAGTATTGTTGTACTATTTTCGAGACTTGGACGGTATTCCATTAGTAGTAATTCATTCATATGAAGCACAAATAGAATAGCTAACTATTAACCGTAAGAAAATAAATTGGTAAGCGAACTACAACACAAATTCAAAGTTGTAATTTAAAAAAGAGTTCCATGAAAATACTAAAATTTGTTAATTTCATTACAATATACTGCATTCTAATTTAAGTTATGTTATTGCCAACTTAAGTTGACAAAATGTTAAATTACATTGACACTTTTCAAATGACTTAATTCAACAAAAATGTCTTGATGGATCTGGAAAAAAACAAATTCAAACACCCCACATTTTAATTGTTTATGAACACACCTTAGCCAATTTCGTAGCATATTAGTAGATAATTCAACACAAATGTCTTGATGGATCTGGACAAAACAAATTCAAACACCCTACATTTTAATTGTTTATGAACACACCTTAGCCAATTTCGTAGCAGATTAGTAGATAAAATGAAAACCGGAAACAATTGGAAGTTTATGAACACACAATAAATGCAGGAAACCATCGAGTATGAGCTAAATCGTGATCCATATATGTTTTATGAATACAAAATAGATGTTGTGAACTATTGATTGCGAGGCACAACATAATATGGTGTATGAATAAACAAAATAGTTCCACTACGCTGGCTGATACATTGGTTCACTCATAAATTGGTTAACTAGCCACTGTTGAAATCAACGGGGAGTTGCACCTTTCTTCATTCAGTACCCCAAATATCTTTAAAATTTTGTCCTTGCAGCCACCAACACATTTTCCTATCGGAGTGAGAAATAACTTGCATTTAATGATAAAAACTTATGTCATACTTTTTCCGTGATAGTACATAAAATAATCTACCACAAAATTTCAGCTCTAAGTCCTTAACATCGCGACCATGATGCCCTATCAAAAGCCCATTCGAATTTTCCATTCCTAACGAATTTAAATGCTTGTGAATTTCCCGACTACAATTCTGTGATGGAGTCTTCACCCCATATTTCTTGATGCCATACGTTCTATGACACTCAAATACAGTACTATATTTTCATTTTTTAGCTGGGTTTCACTCATTATATAAGACCGGGTTTCGCTCAAAATCTTTCCTTCAATTCTAGTCTGCATTTATTTGAATAAACAAATAAAATTAATTAAGAAAGATCCACTAACATGCTGTCACCATACAATTCCAACGGACTGGCAATCCCAAGCCATGCATAATCTGAAATGCCATTGTTCCAATAAAAATCAAGCTGCCACATTTAGAAGATAAGAACTCAGCGAGGTAAAAAAAAATATATTGTAATGAATAAAGTAATAAAACGCAGTTAAGATGGTTCTTCTTCCACTGCCGGCAAAGAAACAAAAAAAATCAACAAAACAAAACAAAAAAAAAAAGGAAAAAGAGAAAAATTGACATGAGAAAGAATGAAAAAATATGAGTGTACTTTTAGAGCTATCAAAAAATTGTTTCTTCTTAGACTGAGACCTGGTTTCAGATACAACGAATTAATTAAAATAAGCAAAACCTTTAATTAAACACCAAGTATCAATTTTGACCGTGGGTAAGGTCCTAATGTAACTGTTTAGTAAGGTCGCCACTGGACAAAAAAATCATACAATAAATGCACAATGCTTCTTTACTTGTTATTTTGAGTTAGTTTTTTTCGATTTTTTTTAACCAATAAACTTGAAGCATGTGCAGCTATTGCATTAGTCCATATAAAATTCCAAACAAAAGATAATAGATTCAAGAATTTACCCAACCTACAGTTTTTAGAGCATAGTTCGGTTGAACCCATCAAGCGTTGGTATGTCAAGTTTGGTGGTCATATTTTAGTGAACCAAAACTCATTTAAGAGTCGCTTGGTTAAATGTACTAGAGTCAACTTCGTATAGGTTAGCTTGAAAGTATTAGGATATGAGACATTACAAGTATTGCGGAGACTTGAAGAAGTAAGGAGATACAACCACAACATCATCCTTCCACTTGAGGTTAGTGATATTTGACTTGAACTATTTCATTCCCTGACGTATCTTTCAAGTCGTGCATATTGAAAACAAAACTGCGAAACATGAACACTCTAGATAGACATAGTATTAAGGAATACAATACGAGGTTTATTGCTTAACCATTAAACTTTGTAGATAAGACATCGACATAATCGTTTGAATGCTATTGTGATTATGTATGGGTATGACGTTAGGATTTCATCCTAGGAAACAATGTTTTACATGTGTTTTAAGGAAGTAAGTTCATGAACTTGGTTTTTGAATCGAAAAAAGAAATCATCAGGCGTTATTGGGATTTTTATTCATTGCATATCTTATGAATAACCAATATGTGTGATTAGTACAACCGTTCATGACTTGTTTGTGTTCTTGGTAAAACTATTCATATAAGGCCTGACTTATGTATTGGTATGACTTTTATTAGTGAAACCGATCTTAAGTAATCACCTGATGGTATGATCGAGTTTGTGTAGTTTGTAAGACCTAACTCTGGGTAAAGGGGAACCGATCCTAGTAAGAGGTACAACACATCACAAAGGGGAATCGATCCTTGTATGAGGTGCAACAAGGTTTATAGCAGAAAGGGAAACCGATCCTATGGACATATTGAAAAGCGGGGGTCTAACAACACCACCCAATATTTCGATTAGAAATATGTATGGACTAACTCCGAAACACTTTGTTAGAGAATCAACTAGACAGTCAGACTCAATCTAGATAAAAAGTATCTCAAGGAGTTATTATCTCAATCTCTCGATTTGATCTTTACTCAAGCAAATAGAAATCTGCGAGTCTTTATCAAAGAGAGATAACTTGGGAGGTACCAAAGACCAATGTCCAAGGATCAATCAGCTACAATCAACAACCAAAGGTTGGATTAGAGAAGTTGATGATCACGAACGCACAACCTGTATTATTTCAATTATATAAAATATAATGCGGAAAAAAAATAACACAGACACCAGAAGTTTTGTTAACGAGGAAACCACAAATGCAGAAAAACCCCGGGACCTAGTCCAGATTGAGTACACACTGTATTAAGCCGCTACAGACACTAGCCTACTGCAAACTAACTTCGGACTGGGCTATAGTTGAACCCCTATCAATCTCCCACTGATACAAGGTACAGTTGTACTCCTACGCCTCTGATCCCAGCAGGATACTGCGCACTTGATTCCCTTAGCTGATCTCACCCACAACCAAGAGTTGTTGTAACCCAAAATCACAGACTTGATAATAAACAGATCTGTCTCACACAGAAAAGTCAATAAAAGGATAAATCTGTCTCCCACAGATAAACCCTAGGTTTTGTTCCGTCTTTAGATATAAAATCAAGGTAGCAGGAACCAATTGATAATCCGGTCTTATATTCCTGAAGAACAACCTAGATCAATCAATCACCTCTCTACAATCCTTCCTGACTACACAAGCGGATTGTCGAGGAATCACAAACAGTGAGACGAAGATGTTTGTGACTTCTTTATCTTGCCTATCGGAGAACTCTCACGATCTCAAGCCAATCAATCGATTGTACTTGTACGATAGAAGATACAAGATCAGATCACACAACTACGATAAAGTAGTATCGGTCTGGCTTCACAATCCCAATGAAGTTTTTAAGTCGTTAACCTGATTTTAGAGAAGAAAATCAAAGGTTAATGGAGATCGACTCCAGCGGGCGCACTAGTAGCACACAGACGTGTGGGGATTAGTTTTGCACAATGCTGTATGTCTCCTTTATATAGCCTTCAAATCAGGGTTTTGCCTTAGTTACAAAGCAATCCTTATTCACCGTTAGATGAAAACCTGATTAAGATTCAAGCTAATATTTCTCATACGTTAGATCGAAAACTTAGCTTGTCACACACACTTGGGTAGACGTTTACTGGGTTCGTGAAAACCATGCCCAAACGTGTACGTGTATGTTGGTTCAACATAGTAACCCAAAAGGTTAACCATATGAGCATTTCATATTAACCTTGTTCTTCTTCACCATAACTAGTTCAATTGACTCAAATGAACTAGTTACAGAGTTGTTCAATTTCTATGAGATCTTATGTAACTACATAAGACACAATTGAAGCAAAGATGATTCGATTCGATTGAATCGTCTCATGAACATTATCTCCACGGTTTGCATAAAGAATTCCTTAGTAATTTAATGTTTCATCTTCAGAGAACATCTTTAGATCATAACCTCTTAAGTTCACAAACAGGTTTGCAGACTTAAGTTAATCGTTTGAGTTTTCCAAACTCAGCAGAAATTCTCGAGAAGAGAACTTCCGCCAGTTTGCGGACTAAGCACACAAACGAGTATTTGGAAAATCCCAGCAGAAATTATCGGTCGAGAACTTCCGACAGTTCGCGGACTTGGAAAGCCAATTCCACAATCCTCCCGATTTCTCTTGATCAACAAAGTTCGAAAACTTCGGTTCAAGGAATACATGGTTATGTTATCTAAACTCTCATTTCAATCATTGAGACATTCTCAGAGGACGCTATGTAGCTGTTATTCACAGATCGATTCACGTCAGAGCAATTCTCAAAGTGATTGAAACTTTTCATGACTTTCGTCACTAGGTGAAGATAAACTTGATCAAAGCGAAATGTTTTACCAACACACGATTTCGAGATAAAAGATAAGCAATGAATGCTCAGCTCGAAATGTCAAATATGTATGATCTAGTCTATATAGCATACGACTTTTGTCTCATAAGAAGTAGGAGATAGAAGAGATAGACTTTTGAGTGATAGATAAGTTCAAGTCTCCACATACCTTTTTGTTGATAAAGTTCCACGGTTCCTTGTATAGATCTTCGTCGTTGTATGATGAATCGCCATTAAGTCCTTGAGCTCAACTACACTTTTATATCCTAGTCTGAGACTTAGCTATGTAGGCTAGAAATCAAGACTTATAGTTTTAATCACTAACATTGACAAACATGCTTGAGATAACAACGCATGCGAGGTTGACCGAGCTATGCTTTAACAATCTCCCCCTTTGTCAATTTTAGTGACAAAACTATTAATCCATATAGAATACAAAAAAGATAAACTTTAGTGGATCCTATTCCATAGTCTAATCTTCAACGTTCCTTGAAATCTTCGTCCTTCCAAGTACTCTAATGATCCAAAAGTTTGTAAGTTTAGCACCATCGTTGTTGAAGATCCGTAGCTATAACAATGAGAGAAATCGAGATTCTCGATCATTATTATACAGTGTCATAGTATTATTATATAACATCAAAGTCCAATTGTATCACGACTTTAACAATAATACTACGGTGATATGTATCACTCCCCCTTAGTCAATACTCCATCTCGATCATGGAAACCACTCCCCCTTACACAATGATCCGAAAACCATATGATTTGTAATGTGAACTACAATATTTCTCCCCCTTTTTGTCAATAAAATTGGCAATCATAATGAAATTTCCACAAGAGACATTTCATGACCAAAAGAAAAAATACATACCAAGTTAATTTAGAGGCAATCTAATAGCCGAAGCTAACAACATTCATCAAGGAGTTTTAAGATACAAGATAACCCCTATAAAATTCCATAGCCGCACTCCCCGCAAGATATTACTATTAAGCACAAGTTCAAAAGAACTCTCCCCCATTTGATATCATTCCCGAGAGAACAACAAGAGCGACCTTAATTTCGAAAGAAAAGAAGGATTTTTTACTGGACACCAAAAACCATAGGAATGATTTTCTATATCCAAAGCTCAACCAAATTAATCACAAGTAAACCCATGATTAATTCAATTGGAATACGCAACTCAATCAAACCACAAAAGTGATCAATTTAATTGAAAGTGCTCAACATAAGTAAACTCACTTACGGAGCTACGACTAAGTCAATCACAGGAAGATGACTAGCTTAACCGTTCAAATACTCAACATAAGGAAAACCTTACGGAATATATGCCTACATTAACCAAGGAACATGATAGTGTAGCCTTTCATATACTCAACACAAGAACTCGTGGAATATAAGAAAACTCAACTAGATTAATTACAAGAGAACCTATAATTAATCTAATTGGAATATAAACAACCAAACTAATCACCGAAGTAATCAATTTAATTATTTTGGGCTCAACATAAGAGAACTTATGGAACCCCGACTAAGTTCATCATAGAATATGACAACCTTAACCGTACATGTACTCGACATAAGAAAGAAGACTTATGGAGTACTAACTAAATAACCAAACTAGTTGATTAATTTAGTTCCTAATGCTCGACATATATCATCTTATGGAACAACCAACAAAGCCAAGGTAAATCGACTTAGTTGTAAGGTGCTCAACATAAGACACACAATGGAGCCTTCACGGTAAAACATAATAAAATGGATCAATGAAGATCAATACCGTGGATAACATACAAGGATCTATTATATTTTCCATCATAACAACATAATAGACTTTATCTTTGTAGAACAAAAGATTTTATCCTATTTTCCATCAAATACATGATTACATAGGCATAAATTTTGTATATGTCAAAAGTCCATTCGTCCTTTCATCCATACGAATACCAATTCATGAACGACTTTACTTTTGACTGCAATGTGGGACCTTCAAGTTCACGGACGTAAACAATACATATCCCATAAAAATACTGCAATAAACATCATCCTCCAAATATTTTTAGAATTTAAAACCAAAACCTAAAAAATAACATCAGAAGATGAAAACAAAAATAGCTATGTGTAGTCACAATCATCGCTATTCATAGCACTATTTATTCTTCCAACTAATCTAAAAAGGAAGACATACTAGGTAAACAACTAGAACCAATATCAGACGAAACGCTAAATCATGTCTGCAACCGGGGATTGAACAAGAACGAGTTCCTCAGTTGCCTTCCTTAATTCGTCTTTTAGGTAGTCTAGATTCCGTGCTGCGATACCAAGATGTTCGCGAACGACCTTAAAGTCTCTAAGAAGATTTCCTACCAATTGTGAAGAAATCTGAACTGGCAGTTTGTCTTTGTTTTCATGATCAAGATCATGAAAGCATGAGATATCAATAGGACATAGCTCAACATCATCAACCTTGTTGCTTCCCTTCATTGTGCACCAAAAATACTTTTAGAAAATCTTTTTTCACCTTTGGAACACCATATATATATAAGGAATTCCTTCAAACCCTAGGAACCATGACGTTCGTGAGGGTTGGTGCGTGTACTAGAGAAACGGGCCTATGTTAGACAAGGAAGCCCAAAAAATATAGATGTTGAGGAGCAAACGGAATAAAGTAACAACTAATGCAGTATAATCCTGACAGCTTTCTCAAGACGAAAAATCCTGAGAGTCAAGAGCATCCCTTTTTAACAGGACAAAAATTAAAAAGAGATGCAGCATAAACATGTCAGGGTGTAATAAGATGAGCATCTTGCTCATCATTGTTTACTTCTTCTTTTTCCTTTTTATCGGTATTTAACAATCTACCTGGTTTAGTTGAAGAAGTATTATCAATAGAAGATTTAGAAGTACCTAGGTTAACAATATTCCATGTTTCTTGATATTCCGGCTTAGTCTGTTTATGTGGATCTTCATATCAGAGACTCGATTGTTGACATGTAAGAAGTCTGAATTGGAAGTCTTGGATTCACATTCCTTTTTGAGAGAATTTGAGGAACCTGACCTTTTCTTCCTTCTGTTCCTTTTTCTATTTTCAGACTGATTTAACAGATCCGTTAGAATTTTGCCATTCTTTTTGCTTCCTTGTATAAATCCTTCGAAGGAACATGGCAAGGATCAACTTTATCACACTTCATCCCTTGATAGCAAAAGTCCTTGATTCTGCCAATCTGTGATGCAGGTTTAACAACTTCTTTAGACATCCACGCAAGAATGTTACGAAGTTTTTCATTCCTTTTCCAAAGACGACACCTTTGCTCAGAGTGTCCTTTGTTCCCGCAGAAATAACAGTGAAAGGATTTATATTCAGTGGTTCTCTTACTAGCAGACTTTGTTGGAGTAGAATCCTTGTTCTTGCAAGCTGACACAGGTCTTTTACATGAAGCATTATTAACGACTCTAACAAAGTTGATCTTACCTGTGCTTGGAATGTCTATACCTTTATAGCCCAGACCACGTGTATCACGATGTTCTTTACATGCTCCAAGCATAGATGATAGCTTTGTAGAGCTAATGCTGAATCTCTTCAGATTTTCCTCCAGAGTTTTTACCTTCTCAAGTGCAGCCGCAAGGATTTTTCTTTGGTAAGAAACTGATGTTCTTTGTCCTTGAACCATTTACGCTGAGATTCATATCTTGCTTCAGTTTCGTCAAGCCTTTCTTTTAACACACCGAGGTTACGAAGAAGATTATCGCATTCAGTTTTTCTTTGAGCGTAACTCTTCTTCATGATCTTTGACGGTAGATTGTAACAGTTTGTATCCACCATCATAACCCTTGAAGAGTTTTCTCAATTTTCTGTTTTCTTGACAGAGAGGACCCATGAATTTTCTCAGGGAAGCAGTTGTCTTGGTTTCTTTTAATTCACGATTAAACAACATGATGTATTGAGAAACTTCCTCATCAATGCTCCGTTCTTCTTCTGAATCACTGTCATCTGAAAGATCATCCAACTGTTTATGAAGATATTTTTTCCAGTTGAACGCAGATTCGGCAGAAGGAGATGAGGAGGAGTTTTTCTCAAAGGTTTCAGATCTCTAAATCTTACCTGAATAACCCTGAACTGATGTTGCGTTATCAGAGATAGTATTCTTGTCCATAGAGTCAGATCACTACAAACACAGACTGATGAGGTCTTAAACGTGTTTGCCTTCTCTGATACCAATTGAAAAAGTGGGGGTCTAACAACACCACCCAATATTTCGATTAGCAATCTGTATGGACTAACTCCGAAACACTTTGCTAGAGAATCAACTAGACAGTCAGACTCAATCTAGATAGAAAGTATCTCAAGGAGTTATTACCTTAATCTCTCGATTTGATCTTTACTCAAGCAAATAAAAATCTGCGAGTCTTTATCAAATAGAGATAACTTGGACGGTACCAAAGACCAATGTCCAAGGATCAATCAACTACAATCAACAACCAAAAGTTGGATTAGAGAAGTTGATGATCACGAACGCACAACCTGTATTATTTCAATTATATAAAATATAATGCGGAAAAGAAATAACATAGACACCAGAAGTTTTGTTAACGAGGAAACCGCAAATGCAGAAAACCCCCGGGACCTAGTCCAGATTGAATACACACTGTCTTAAGCCGCTACAGACACTAGCCTACTGCAAACTAACTTCGGACTGGACTATAGTTGAACCCCTATCAATCTCTCACTGATACAAGGTACAGTTGTACTCCTACGCCTCTGATCACAACAGGATACTGCACACTTGATTCCCTTAACTGATCTCACCCACAACCAAGAGTTGTTGTAACCCAAATTCACAGACTTGATAATAAACAGATCTGTCTCACACAGAAAAGTCAATAAAAGGATAAATCTGTCTCCCACAGATAAACCCTAGGTTTTGTTCCGTCTTTAGATATAAAATCAAGGTAACATGAACCAATTGATAATCCGGTCTTATATTCCCGAAGAACATCCTAGATTAATCAATCACCTCTCTACAATCCTTCCTGACTACACAAGCGGATTGTCGAGGAATCACAAACAGTGAGACGAAGATGTTTGTGACTTTTTTATCTTTCCTATCGTAGAACTCTCACGATCTCAAGCCAATCAATCGATTGTACTCGTACGATAGAAGATGCAAGATCAGATCACACAACTACGATAAAGTAGTATCGGTCTTGCTTCACAATCCCAATGAAGTCTTTAAGTCGTTAACCTGATTTTAGAGAAGAAAATCAAAGGTTAATGGAGATCGACTCTAGCGGGCGCACTAGTAGCACACAGACGTGTGGGGATTAGTTTTGCACAATGCTAGATGTCTCCTTTATATAGCCTTCAAATCAGGGTTTTGCCGTAGTTACAAAGCAATCCTTATTCACCATTAGATGAAAACCTGATTTAGATTCAAGCTAATATTTCTCAACCGTTAGATCGAAAACTTAGCTTGTCACACACACTTGGGTAGACGTTTACTGGGTTCGTGAAAACCATGCCCAAACGTGTACGTGTATGTTGGTTCAACATAGTAACCCAAAAGGTTAACCATATGAGCATTTCATATTAACCTTGTTCTTCTTCACCATAACTAGTTCAATTGACTCAAATGAACTAGTTACAGAGTTGTTCAATTGCTATGAGATCCTATGTAACTACACAAGACACAATTGAAGCAAAGATGATTCGATTTGATTGAATCGGCTCATGAACATTATAGCCACGGTTTACATAAAGCATTCCTTATTAATTTAATGTTTCATGTTCAGAGCACATATTTAGATCATAATCTCTTAAGTTCACAAACAAGTTCGCGGACTTAAGTTAATCGGTTGAGTTTTCCAAACTCAGCAGAAATTCTCGGGAAGAGAACTTCCGCCAGTTCGCGGACTAAGCACACAAACGAGTATTTGGAAAATCCCAGCAGAAATTCTCGGTCGAGAACTTCCGACAGTTCGCGGACTTGGAAAGACAATTCCACAATCCTCCCGATTTCTCTTGATCAACAAAGTTCGAAAACTTCGGTTCAAGGAATTCATGGTTATGTAATCTAAACTCTCATTTAAATCATTGAGACATTCTCAGAGGACGCTATGTAGACGTTATTCACAGAACGATTCACGTCAGAGCAATTCTGAAAGTGATTGAAACTTTTCATGACTTTCGTCACTAGGTGAAGATAAACTTGATCAAAGCAAAACGCTTTACCAACAAATGATTTCGAGATAAAAGATAAGCAATGAATGCTCAGCTCGAAATGTCAAAAGTGTATGATCTAGTCTATATAACATACGACTTTTGTCTCATAAGAAGTAGGAGATAGAAGAGATAGACTTTTGAGTGATAGATAAGTTCAAGTCTCCACATACCTTTTTCTTGATGAAGTTCCACGGTTCCTTGTATAGATCTTCGTTGTTGTATGATGAATCGCCATGAAGTCCTTGAGCTCAACTACACTTTTATATCCTAGTCCGAGACTTAGCTATGTAGGCTAGAAATCTAGAATTATAGTTTTGATGACTAACATTGAAAAACATGCTTGAGATAACAACGCATGCGAGGTTAACCAAGCTATGCTCTGACACATGTGCAACATGTTTTTAGGCAAAGGGGAACCGATCCTATGGAAATGTGCAACATATATAAGTTAGATACCATATATATTTGGGAAACCAATCCTAGTACCTAGTCAACCGAATTTTGGGAAGCTAGTGTGACTATGCACAATACTCACATGGAGGTAAAACCGAAACTTGTTTTGGTAAAACCGTTAAACCCATGATTTGTGATTGAGTGTTCTTGATCAATCACGTAGCTCTTGAAAGTCAGATGAACCAATTCTAAACTTGTTTGGAAGCACGGTAAATCGGTTTCAAGTGTGTAAGTATGAAAGAGGACTTACAAAGTAAGGATTTCGACACACTTTGAACACGTGCATTAATGCGTATCTTTTATTGTTCAAAGATATTCCTTAACAGCTTAGAGGAAGAAAATCCCAGGATCGAAATTAAATAAGTTAAGAATCTTTTAATTAAGGTTTTTAATTATATATATGGAAAATAAGAATTAGTAATGTGCATTTACTTGTTAAAGTTTTTCCAAGGAGATTTTAGATCAATATTTTGGACAGAACATTCTCAGGAATTATGAAAACCGAATTTGGAAATTATTATTGAATATCTTAAGAATATTTTCGGTTTTGGAAATTCCTTGGTATCCAAACTTCCTTGTCTATAAATACTTGAAGTTTGCATTTCTAGCAAACTAATCATTCGTGACAGTAAACTTCCTCTGTTGTACTGTTACTAGTGAAGCCGCCTATTCGGAGAGGAGAGTAACCTAATTAGGAGAAATCTCTTACGGCTGCTCAGTTTAAAGTCTTCTTTGGGATTGAGAAGCTCTATTAGTACCGTTGGTGGGAAACTAGATAATTGCGATTTATCTTTTGTTTTAGATTGATTTGATTGACTAACGGTGGTTGAACTTTGATTGAACCTAGTTTGTTTATGCTTGAGAATCTTCTCTTCTGATATAAGATTCACTCAAACTAGTTCAAAGTTTCGACAGGGATCTTCAGACTGTTGTTAGTTCTAAAGACGATCTTGTGATAATCCATTGTTAACAGACTCCGTTTTGTGTGTGATTGATCACAAGAGATTCAAGTAGTTGTGTGAAGGTGTTTATTGAAGATCTAAGAAGATTTGAAGACAAGGAAGAGATAGAAGATTTCTGACTTGGTTATATAAATCTTTGGTGTGCACAATACTTGTTTCGGTAAAAAGAGGATCCAACTATAATCGGTTTATCCTTGTGGTAGATTGGATTGACTAGTTGAGTAGATCGACATCAATACGCTTCTTTGTGATTAAAAGTATTGATTGCAAAATCTTAAGATTACCTTGGGTAATTGAACATAAGATAGATCTAAGGATCTGACGAAGGAGTTTATTGAGATAAACAGAAGATCCTTTGTCCGACTCATATCACTTGGTTGAAGAGAGTTGATACCAAACAGATTTGTTGTTCCTTTACTGTTTGGAATATGAACCAAAGGAAATGTTCCAAGTACGTGACTTATTCATAAGTTGGAGGCGTGGGAATACAGACGGAACTAGGTGAACTAAAGTAAATTACATAGACGGAACTGTGATATTTACTTTATATTTCCGCATTATAATTGTTTTATTATAATTAAAGTAAATTACACAAACGTTAATTCCTATTTACTTGATAAGCAATCCTATTGTGTTTGGTTAAGTCTGAACCTTTGTATCAAGTAAACATACTTCGTTGTTTTATTGTCTCGATCTCGTATCCATAGACGATCACACGAAGTGTGAACTGATTAGTTGTATTGTCTCGACTCAGTCCATAGACAATCACTTTCGGAGAAAGGACTTATAGGAAGAAAAAGTTTTAGCTTGAGGTATATTTGGGTATCCTCGCATTTTCAATTGGTATCAGTGCGGGCAAACACGAAAAGATCTAACAATCTGTGTTTGGTGCGATCCATCCTATAAGAAATTGAATCTGTGACTGATTTTGTTAACGTAGAGCAAGAAGATGATATACTTCAGAAAGGATGTTTGTTTTCAAAACCTGATAAACAGCTCAGTACTGTAAGTTCTCTGGTGGAACATATCTCAGGAAATATTAACCATGATGAGTTAATACGAAAACAAATACTTGTAAGAAACAAGTCAGCTTCAGAAGACAGTAATGAGGTTAAATTTTTCAGAAAGCTTGCTGAAAAGTATAATCTAAAGGATAATGTATATTATCCATTTGCCGAGAAGCTCGTCAGAGAATCATTGATTTATGAAGATGCTGAATCTAAAAGATTTGATCTTGTTCAAGCCAAAAGGGGTATATTAGTTAAAACAAGGATACGTGATTCCAATCTCCAGAATCTCTTAACTAGTATACAACATCGTGATTCTAATAGTCTAACCACTTACAAGAATCAAGATATATGTTTTTTTAAGGGATAATCCTTTGATTAGTATCCGGTCAACATCATCTGACAATGATTATCTCTTAAACAGAGAAAAAGATCAGCTCATGTGTACAAAAACAAATGATTTCAGATCATGTTGCTTTGTTGTTGATCAACTGTCTAAAATAGAATCCAGGAAACAATATCATCAAATGATGGTGTCATATTCCAAGGAATTCCTGGATCGATATAAGAGTTCTGATTATCTCACAACTCAAAAAACTTCAAGTCACGCTTATGATTTTGCTCATCGAAATGATCTTTCTGTTAAATCAGATCACTCCAAGTATGACACAGTGAAAGAATTTTATTCTTGGAAGAATCCCAAAAGGATAGATATTCGAAAATATCATGATGGAACATGTTCCACCAGTTCTGAGCTATCACTAGCTCATTCCAACAACTGATGTTGGCTTTCAGAATTTCCCTAGTTGTGCTCATATAAAAAAGGGAAGTTCTTAAAAAGGAGCACAAAAATGTGAAGAAATTATAATTCTATACTCTTGAATATCTAAAGTATTTTTCAATTCTTGAAATATCTTTTCTATGTTTAGAAAAATACTTTGGATTCTTGGAAAGTCAATAAGAAAAATTCGAAAATATATTTGAGAACCGTTAAAGCATGTTGGGAAATTCTCTTATGATGTTTCTGAAATAGTGTGTTTTCCACAAATAAAATACCGCGTTTAGGTATCTCATTCTAGGAAACCAAGCTTGAACTCTTATATAAACCATCTATAGAACCGGTTCTTGTGTTCTGTCTACGGTCAAAGATGGGTGAAAATACTATAGACATTGAACCTCAACTTCGAAAACTTGAAACCTTTCCAGTTGAATTCAAGTGCTAATTCTCAAGCGAACATAAAAAGAATCATATTTCTTTTGAGATGATGCTTATGTTAATGGGAGATTTTGAAGTCGCTCATGACCTCTTGGAAGCTGCAGTAGTGAATGAAAAACTATTCGAGTCAAACCTCTTGAAGTCGATTCTGGAATTGAATCTGCTGAAACAAAGACTCAATCATATGAAAGAGAAGAGAAGACTCAAGAACCAAAATACCGAGGAATCTTCGGTAAACAATGGTAGGTCTCCTAGAGATTAAGTCATATTCTGTAATACTTAATCTAGAAAAATAGACAACAATTTTTGATTTCTTTCATTGATTGTATTGAGTCTATTATGAATAAAAACTATTATGAATAAAGTTATTTTATTTATAATTTTTCTTGTGAAAGTTTTTGATTTACATAGACTGTGCTTGAATGCTTTATTTATTTCTATGTATGTTTATGAGATGTTTGACTTCGGTTTTATTACCTTGATATTCGATCAAATAATGTTGTGAACCCTTATGGTTTGGGTGACTTTTTGATTTAGTAGGATTAAGTTCTATCCCATGTTGGTAGGCTTTATCAAAGGATCATGAGGGGTTCTGATAGAAACAATATGTGAAAAAGTCACAATATGTTGAATCGGTTTTGGTTTAGCATAAAAACATATGTGTTTCGTGGGTTTTCAACTTATGGTTGCAGTAGTTAAAAACCGGTTTTCAACCTTTCTCTGCTAAAGGTT
This sequence comes from Papaver somniferum, assembly GCF_003573695.1. Classification (NCBI taxonomy): domain Eukaryota; kingdom Viridiplantae; phylum Streptophyta; class Magnoliopsida; order Ranunculales; family Papaveraceae; genus Papaver; species Papaver somniferum. The sequence goes on from NC_039367.1 coordinate 109,063,363, forward strand.
GGTTGTTGTTATTCTTTTGTTTTGCATAAGGATAACAACATAATGGTATTTCAATATCAATTCTCCCTAGAAGAAGAAGATGCGATCATATTGGAGAAGCGGATGCGAAATTGAGGTAACAATCTTGTTAGTTAATTGTTTTCCTGTTTAAGAAAAGCCTAATTTTATTGCTTATATCTTTTTACTTTTGCTTAACAAAATTTTGGTACAATTGATATTTTATTCCATTATGTGTGTATGGATGTGTGTGTGATTCAATTGGTTCGGGTTAAGAAAAACTATTGTTATCTTGCTTTGTTGTGTGGCATCAATTGTTTAGGATTACAAAATTTTCGGTGCAATTGCAGTGCTTTAATGTTTATGTTGTTTCAATTGCTTCCGGTTGAGGTGAATAATTATGCAAGTTGATTTGTTTTGGTTTGTATGAATTATTTATGGGTTGAAAAAATAATATGTTTACATGATGAATTGTTTAGGCCAATTCGATTCCGGATAAGAGAAACTAAGTTAATTCTAATCTTAGTTAGACTTATCAAAGTGGAGGTTTCGGTTATTCAAGTCTAATCGAATGCCTTAACAAGAAACGCTAGTTAACTAAACTAGTATTTGGATTGTTTAAAACTTAAAGGTCTAAGTTATATGGATAATTAGAACCTGATGAGAAAAATAGAGTTATCTTTATTTTGGTCTTATCGAATGAAGCGATTGTATTTGTATAATCGGTTTAGCAAAGGAACTAATGTGATTAGTTGATTTTTGGTTTGCTAAACTAGTTGGGAAAATTGCTTCGGGCAATTATTTCCATGATAACATATCAAAACATAATTACTTTGTAGTTTCGGTTTTGATATTGGTTGTCAAAAATGATGTGTGGAACCCTCGTGCTTGACTCAACAGGTTGAAAGTTTATTTTGAATTTTTAAGATCCTTTTCGTGTTGTCTTTTATTTTTTCGTTTCTTTGTCATTTTGTGACAAAAAGGGGTAGAAATATATGGAGTAAACAAGTGATGTTGGTGTAAATTTTATATTGATTGGTGTCACTAGGGAAGAAGGACATTGGTGCTTGAACTTTTATCTAACGAAAGAGGAAAAACATAGACCGAGGGGGAGTAACATATCATATGATTTGGTATAACAAAGACGTGAGAATTGAGCTTTGTTATTATAATGCCGTTGTTGCATTTTTAAGGATTAAATGTATACATGTTATATGCTGCTGAATTCGGGAATCAAGCGTATGTGTAATGAATTCTTGTAATTTGTTTATCCATATGATGTAAGAGTTTTGTCACTAAAATTGACAAAGGGGGAGATTGTTAGAGCATAGCTCGGTTGAACCCACCAAGCGTTGGTATGTCAAGTTTGGTTGTCATGTTTTAGTGAACCAAAACTCATTTAAGAGTCGCTTGATTAAATGTACTAGAGTCAACTTCGTATAGGTTAGCTTGAAAGTATTAGGATATCAGACATTACAAGTATTGCGAAGACTTGAAGAAGTGAAGAAGTAAGGAGCTACAACCACAACATCATCCTTCCACTTGAGGTTAGTGATATTTGACTTGAACTATTTCATTCCCTAACGTATCTTTCAAGTCGTGCATATTGAAAACAAAACTGCGAAGCATGAACACTCTAGATAGACATAGTATTAAGGAATACAATACGAGATTTATTGCTTAACCATTAAACTTTGCAGACAAGACATCGACATAATCGTTTGAACGCTATTGTGATTATGTATGGGTATGAGGTGAGGATTTCATCCTAAGAAACAATATTTTACATGTGTTTGAAGGAAGTAAGTTCATGAACTTGGTTTGTGAATGGAAAAGGAAATCTCCAGGCGTTATTGGGATTGTTATTCATTGCATATCTTATGAACAACCAATATGTGTGATTAGTACAACCGCTCATGAGTTGATTGTTTTCTTGGTAAAACTATTCACATAAGGCCTGACTTATGTATTGGTATGACTTTTATTAGTGAAACCGATCTTAAGTAATCACCTGATGGTATGATCGAGTTTGTGTAGTTTGTTAGACCTAACTCTGGGTAAAGGGGAACCGATCCTATTAAGAGGTGCAACACATCACAAAGGGGATTTGATCCTTGTATGAGGTGCAGCAAGGTTTATAGCAAAAAGGGGAACCGATCCTATGGACATGTGCAACATTTTTTTAGGAAAAGGGGAACCGATCCTATGGACATGTGCAACACATATAAGTTCGATACCATGTATATGTGGGGAACCGATCCTAGTACCTAGTCAACCGAATTTTGGGAAGCAAGTGTGACTATGCACAGTACTCACATGGAGGTAGAACCGAAACTTGTTTTGGTAGAACCGTTAAACCCATGATTTTTGATTGAGTGTTCTTGATCAATCACATAGCTCTTGAAAGTCAGATGAACCAATTCTAAACTTGTTTGGAAGCGTGGTAAATCGGTTTCAAGTGTGTAAGTATGAAAGAGGACTTACAAAGTAAGGATGTCGACAAACTTTGAACACGTGCATTAATGCGTATCTTTTATTGTTCAAAGATATTCCTTAACAGTTAAAAGGAAGAAAATCCCAGGATCGAAATTAAATAAGTTAAGAATCTTTTAATTAAGGTTTTTAAGTATATATATGGAAAATAAGAATTAGTAAAGTGCATTTACTAGTTAAAGAATTTCCAAGGAGATTTTCGATCAATATTTTGGACAAAGCATTCTCAGGAATTATGAAAATCGAATTTGGAAATTATTATTGAATATATTGAGAATATTTTCGGTTTTGGAAATTCCTTGGTGTCCAAACTTCCTTGTCTATAAATACTTGAAGTTTGCATTTCTAGCAAACTAATCCTTCGTGACAGTAAACTTCCGCTGTTGTACTGTTACTGGTGAAACCGCCTATTTGGAGAGGAGAGTAACATAATTAGGCGAAATCTCTTACGGCCGCTCAGTTTAAAGTCTTCTTTGGGATTGAGAAGCTCTATGAATATCGTTGATGGGAAACTAGATAATTGCGGTTTATCTTTTGGTTTTGATTGATTTGATTGACTAACGGTGGTTGAACTTTGATTGCACCTAGTTTGTTTATGCTTGAGAATCTTCTCTTCTGATATAAGATTCACTCAAACTAGTTCAAAGTTTCGACAGAGATATTTAAACTGTTGTTAGTTCTAAAGACGATCTTGTGATAATCCATTGTTAACAGACTCCGTTCTGTGTGTGATTGATCACAAGAGATTCAAGTAGTTGTGTGCAGGTGTTTATTGAAGATCTAAGAAGATATGAAGACAAAGAAGAGATAGAATATTTCTGACTTGGTTATATAAATCTTTGGTGTGCACAATACTTCTTTCGGTAAAAAGAGGATCCAACTATAATCGGTTTATCCTTGTGGTAGATTGGATTGATTAGTTGAGTAGATCGTCATCAATACGGTTCTTTGTGATTAAAAGTATTGATATCAAAATCTTACGATTACCTTGGGTAATTGAACATAAGATAAATCTAAGGACCTAACGAAGGAGTTTATTGAGATAAACAGAAGAGTCTTTGTCCGACTCATATCACTTGGTTGAAGAGAGTTGATACCAAACAGTTTTGTTGTTCCTTTACTGTTTGGAATACGAACCAAAAGAATTGTTCCAAGTACGTGGCTTATTCATAAGTTGGAGGCGTGGGAATACAGACGGAACTAGGTGAACTATAGGTTTAGTTGCTTGGTTTTAACTATACGATGTTAGTTTATTTTGTATAGCGGCTTAATCATGGGAGTATTCAATTCTGGACAAGGTCCCGAGGTTTTTCTACATTTGCGGTTTTCCTCGCTAACAAAATCTTGTTGTGTCATTTACTTTATATTCCCGTATTATAATTGTTTTACTATAATTAAAGTAAATTACACAAACGTTAATTCCTATTTACTTGATAAGCAATCCTATTGTGTTTGGTTAAGTCTGAACCTTTGTATTAAGTAAACATACTTCGTTGCTGTATTGTCTCGATCTCGTATCCATAGAAGATCACACGAAGTGTGAACCAATTAGTTGTATTTTCTCGACTCAGTCCATAAACAATCACTTTCGGAGAAATGACTTATAGGAAGGAAAAGTTTTAGCTTGAGGTATATTTGGGTACCCTCGCCTTTTCAATTGGTATCAGAGCGGGCAAACACGAAAAGATCTAACAATCTGTGTTTGGTGCGATCCATCCTATAATAAATTGAATCTATGACTGATTTTGTTAACATATAGCAAGAAGATGATTTACTTCAGAAAGGATGTTTGTTTTCAAAACCTGATAAACAACTCAGTGATGTGATCTCAATAATGTTGTAGTAATAAGTTCGTTGAGGCTTGTGAAAGCAAAAGATTCTAGACTTAATAAAAGTTAAAAATAAAGAAAACTTAACTCAAAATTGAATTAAAGATATGAGAAAATAACCAAGACACCGATTCCACTATTACACATGAATGAATGATGGTAAATAACCCAAAACTCTAATTATCTTTAAGCCCCTTATTTTCTTAACTCACAAATAATCAGGCAAATTCTCAAATATTAATTGTATCCCCTAAGCATAGATTATCTAAACAAAGTATAACCTATCTAATTGAATAACAACTAATGAAGAAAATTATGCAAACAATTAAAAACTCTGCAAAAGCAGTGATTGAGTGAATTATAAATTATAAATTAGAGAAAATAAAATAGTTACCAATTATTCATGCGTAAATAGCTTCCTCATTGCCTTGGTTATGAGAGAATTAGCTCATCATCATGTTGGAAACACGCTCAAAAATCATTATTATTGCTTAAAGGGTGTTTACAAAGATGAAATGGAGAAAATGATGAAAATCGGGTGTTTGCAACGTTTATAGTTGTTGCAAACACTGTTACAGAAAACGATAAAGATGAACTGTTGTTGTTACTGTAACTCTGCGACCCTCGTATGAATGTCGTTTGTCACTGTAGCATGAACGACAGCCTTTGGTGGTCTTTTTTCTTCGTGTTCTTCGCAGCAGCAACAGAAATGGTGGTCTTCTGCAACTCGATTATCTCGACTTTCTGATGCTCTGAAACTCTCCCAATCTCTCCGTAACCCTCCTCAGTATCCTATCCGCCTATTTATAATTCTGAGCAACAATAAATCTCGAGTAATTGCGAAATATTTTTGATTATTCTTCATGCAGGATTCGGGAATATATTTTCCTTTTCAACTCTTTCACGCACTCTGCTGGTGTCTAGTTCTCCATATTTATCTCTTCCACTTTCCTATTTTCAGCAAACACATCCCAAACGGAGTCAAACTCGTTGAGAACACACGTTGTTCTTCCAAAAATAAACCCGAGCGTTTTTCTAACCTCTGTTGCGTTGGATTCTCACGTATCTTCCTTTTTATATGATTCTGACTCACTTACGAACCCTGTTTGACTGAAACAGGCGTAAACCAATCCATTCCAGCATTGAAATCTCGAGAAAATCTCCCCAACAATTAAATTCAAAGATACGCAGGTGAAGGTATTTTTTTCCCCCCCAATGTCATTTTTCAAACGAAGAAGAAAAGGTGTCCCCCTAACCAAATCGAAGGTGCGACAAGCAGGTGACGCTCTGGGTGTAAATAGTGAAGAAGGTGGCCCTTAGTAATTAAGGTGCCCCTTATCCAAAGTAAGAGTCCTCATAGCAAATGTCATTCGGGGGTGCTCCGAGCAACTTTTCGAGCCGAATTTCCCAACAATATTTATTTCCAAAAAATACCTACAAACACACAAAACACCATAATAAGGACGAAAACGAGTAATAACAATACTAAACATGGAGGACAAATTAGACACATAAATGCGTCTATCAAATACCCCAAACTTATTATTTGCTAATCCTCGAGCAAAACTAATAAAAAATAAAACCGAGTAAATCTCGGGAAGGTTTACCAGAGGTGTACCCACAAAACCATGACTTCTAATTGGTCACAAGTATCCAAAGAGCTATGAGGACATACATATTCTCAACCTATCTCCAAGTAACTAGAATGCCAAAGAAAATAAAGGTGCCAGTTCTAAAGCTGACTAAAGAAAAGGAGAGACACATCCGCAGCACTGCTAGATAAAGAAATCCGCTACACAAATAGATAAACATTGTAAGATGCGTCCGCTGATTTACAGCTGGATAAGATTAGGAGAGAGATAAAGATAAGAGGGACATCTGCTACACAGCTGGACTAATTACGTGTGATGAGTTAAACCAGTGCTAAAAAGATCTTGTGCCAGATTGAAAGCGTACTAACAAAGCAACCAAAATGCATCTTTCTTCCACTCTCTCATAGTTCCCAGTAGAAACAACGTCGTCTTCGGTCTTCAACTGTTGATGATAAACTCTCGAACCTCATAGAACCTTGACAATTAATTCTTCTCTTCGATTTTTTTCTTGACTTATAAATTTCTACTTCCCTATGGCCTTATTGAACAAAAAACTAATTATAGAACAAAAAGAACGTAACGATGATTTTTTTTTTCATTTTTTTTTCTATTTTCTTTTTCTTCATTTTTTTCATTCATTTTTTTTTATTTTTTCAAAAGTTAAAAGACAAAAATTTACATGGCCATGAGAGAAGGACTTTAAAACTTGGATCTTCACAACTTGTGATGTCTTGGTATCATGAATTCCAACAACTTATATCATTTGCTCTTATAACTTCTTGTAACTAAGTCTTCAACTTTGATTTTTGAATTATTTTTTTCTATTGTTGCTTCTAAACCTTAAACGTCTTCAACTTTCTTCATATATTTTGATGTCTCTTCGCTTGTTGATGATGACAAGTTTCTACTGAGAGAGAGTCGTAATCCAGTAACTAAGACTACATTGTGAGGTTGCTTTGTCTTTCCGGCATTTCCTGACCTACTTGCCTTTCCATCATGGATGGTTAGGTCCATCACGGTTACCCTCTAAAAGGAACAAGTTCTCTCCTGAATTTCAAAGATCTCAATGTCTTTTTCTCTAATGTCTCAAAAGATTTTTATCTCTAGCATTCCAATTTCTATCTTTTCGGTGAGAAACAGTATGTAAACTTAGCTAACTGGATACTATGTGACGCTAGAAGTTTCAAAAATGCGACTAAAAAGTTCTTCCCCACCCCCAAACTTAAATCTAACATTATCCTCAATGTTTATAATGAAAGAGTAGTACCAAAAGTAAAATAACACGAGGAGAAGTTGGAAAGATAGTACCTGGGTAAATAAAATCAAAAACTAATATACAACATACAACTGCCTCGATGGTCAATCAAGGGTAAACAGGGTCCTCCAGAGGGACCTCCTCAACATCACCTGTAGGAAAGGGCTCTAAAAAGGGTTTCAATCTTTGACCGTTAACCTTCGAAGAACTACTACCATCCGGTGTCTCGATCTCAACAACTCCATGAGAAAATACAGTACGGACAATAAAAGGACCCACCATCGAGAACGTAACTTCCCAGGTAAAAGATGCAAGCGGGTATCATACAGAAGAACTTTTTAACCTGGAGAAAATGACTTCCGTAAAATATTTCTATCATGCACAAGTTTCATTTTGTTCTTATACTCCTTCGCACTATCGTAAGCATCTATACGAATCTCGTCCAACTCATTGAGCTGGAGTTTCCTATGGGCTCCTGCCTTGTCAAGTGAAAAATTTAGCTGCTTAACAACCCAATAAGCTCTATGTTCTAACTCAACAGGTAAATGACATGCCTTTCCATACACAAGCCGATAAGGCGACATTCCAATGGGGGTCTTAAACACAGTACGGTAAGCCCATAAGGCATCAGTAAGCCTAGACGACCAGTCTTTCCGATTAGGATTAACTGTTTTCTCTAATATACGTTTTATCTCCCTATTGGAAACCTCTACCTGACCACTAGTCTGTGGATGATACGGGGTAGCTACCTTATGTTTAGTACCATATTTCTTCATCAGAAGCCTAAAAGGCCCATTACAAAAGTGCGACCCTCCATCACTAATTATAGCTCGCGGTGTACCAAAACGTGTAAGTATATTATTTTTCAAGAACTCAATCACAACCCTATGGTCATTGGTTTTACACGCAACCGCCTCAATACACTTAGAGACATAGTCTACAACGACAAGGATGTATAGGTTACCAAAATAATTAGGAAACATACCCATAAAGTCAATACCCCACACATCAAAGACCTCAACAATTGGAATCGGGTTCAAGGGCATCATGTTCCTACTGGAAATGGTTCCTAATTTCTGGCAACGTTCACAAGTAACACAGTAACTATGGGAGTCTTTAAACAACGAAGGCCAATAAAATCCACACTGCAATATCTTAGCAGCAGTCTTCTTAGCACTAAAGTGACCCCCACAAGCATGATCATGACAAAAGGAAATAATACTGGACTGGTCACTCTCAGGTATACATCTCCTAATAATCTGGTCTGGAAAATACTTAAACAAATAAGGATCATCCCAAAAGAAATGCTTAACCTCAGCTAAAAACCTAGAACGATTTTGTTTACCCCAATGATGGGGCATTCGATCAGTAACAAGATAGTTCACTATATTTGCATACCAAGGTAATTGGGTAACAAAGAAAAGTTGTTCATCCGGAAAATTATCCCTTATAGGAAGGGAATTATCAGGGAAATCAACAACTAGCCTAGACAAGTGGTCTGCTACTACATTATATGCACCCTATTTGTCTCTAATGTCTGGAGAAAACTCTTGCAACAAAAGGATCCACGTAATCAACCTAGGTTGCGTATCCTTCTTAGACAAAAGATATTTCAAAGCAGCATTATCAGTATATATGACGATCTTAGAACCTAAGAGATAGGGTCTAAACTTGTCTAAGGAAAACACAATAGATAACAGTTCCTTCTCGGTAGTGGTATAGTTCAACTGGGCCTCATTCATAGTTTTGCTAGCATAGTAAATCACATGAAGTAATTTGTTTTCTCGCTGACCTAGCACAACACTAATAGCATAATCTGAAGCATCACACATGATCTCAAAGGGTACATTTGGGTGCCTGGACTATGGGGGCGGTAGTGAGTAAAGTCTTAAGCTTCTCAAAAGCCTCTAAACAAGCATCATCAAAGACAAACTTAACATCTTTTGCAAGCCAATTGCAAAGAGGTCTAGAAATCAAGCTAAAATCCTTAATGAATCGACGATAAAAACCTGCATGCCCTAAGAATGACCTAATATCTCTTACGGTTTTTGGGACCTGTAAAGTTTTAATAAGGTCAACTTTGGCTTTATCTACCTCTATACCCTTAGAAGATACGATATGCCCCAGAAAAATTCCTGAACGAACCATGAAATGGCATTTTTCCCAATTAAGCACTAAATTCTTTTCCTTACACCTAGTCAACACTAATGACAAATGATGCAAGCAATCATCGAAAGACGAGCCAAATACTGAAAAATCATCCATAAAGACCTCTAAAAACTTTTCTACCATATCTGAAAATATGCTCATCATGCAACGCTGAAAAGTCGCAGGGGCGTTACATTACCCGAAAGGCATGCGTCTATACGCAAAGGTACCGAAGGGACGGGTAAAAGTGGTTTTCTCCTGGTCTTCTGAGGCAATAACGATCTGATTATATCCAGAGTAGCCATCTAAAAAGCAGTAATGACTATGTCCTGCTAATCTCTCTAGCATCTGGTCGATGAAGGGAAGGGGAAAGTGGTCCTTCCTAGTGACCTTGTTCAATTTCCTATAGTCAATACAAACACGCCAACCCGTGGTCACTCGGGTTGGGATTAACTCATTGTTATCATTCTGGACTACAATAATATCGGATTTCTTGGGAACAACCTGAACGGGGATGACCCATTTACTGTCTGAAATGTGGTAGATAATGCCTGCATCTAACAGCTTAAGAACCTCGGTTCGAACTACTTCTTTCATATTAGGGTTCAGTCTATGTTGCATCTCCTAGAAGGTTTGGTGTCTTCCTCTAAATAAATCTGATGCATACAAATAGTAGGACTTATACCCTTAATGTCTGCTATAGTCCACCCCAATGTAGTCAATATCGGCCGTATCGGCCGATATATCGGGGATATCGGTCAAATATCGTCCGTATCGGTCGATACGAAATTTTCCTACATTTCCTGATATGAGACGGTATTGGTCGTTTTCTATAAAGTTTAAGGGTAATTTTGGCGAAGAAAGTATTCCGGGTGGTAGTAGAGGTGCATGTAGCTCTCGAAGCAAGTCTACTAAAGTTACTCTTTTGTTTTTTTGATAAAATTGATGTTATCTATTATATCTTATCCGAAAATGTGTGGAGAAATGTTAAATATAAAATTATAGTCTCTAAATCTATGACCGATATTTCAACGATAATATCCCCGATATAAAATCGTACCAGTGTATCGGTCCCGGACGAGATGAACCGATATCCGATATTAATTACATTGGTCCACCCTAAAGCTTCCTTGTTGTTTTCAAGGACGGTCACTTGCCTACTTTCCTGATCACTATCCAAGTCGGAAGCAACAATCACAGGTAAAGTCTCAGACGGGCCTAAAAACACATACTTCAGGGTATCTGGCAATGGTTTTAGGTCCAACTTAGGAGGCTCTTCTAACGAAGGAACTAGGGTAGACTTAGAAATTGGTAGTGGTTCGAACTTAGGTTTCCATCCATTACTAGTGTCTAACAAAGGGGTTAAATCTAACAAATCATTCACCTCATTAATCACGTTATCATCATCAAAATCAATCCCAAAGTGAGCTAGGCATTTCTCTAATGGATCTTCTAACAAAGTGTTTGGTAAAGACTCCTCGACTAATGTTCCTATCATGTTCACCTCTTCTATGTTCGGGTCGTCTAGTTCAAAGGGTAGATTACTAGTAGTAAAAATGTTCAGCTCAATAGTCATATTACCAAAAGACAAATTCATAATACCATTTCGACAGTTAATGATCGCATTGGATGTAGCTAAAAACGGGCGACCTAAAATTACCGGTATCTGGTTCTCTAGGTCAGGGACAGGTTGGGTATCTAGGATAACAAAATCCACAGGATATGTAAACTTGTCGACCTCTATAAGAACATCCTCGATCACACCACGAGGAATTTTAACGGACCTATCAGCTAACTGAAGCGTCATCTGGGTAGGTTTCATCTCACCAAGTCCTAGATTAAGGTACACATGATATGGAAGTAAGTTCACATTGGCTCCTAAGTCAAGCAACGCTTTCTCAACAGGGTATTTACCTATTGTGCAAGAAATGGTAGGGGACCCTGGGTCTTTATACTTAGGAGTAGTGGTATTCTGAATAATAGAACTCACGTGACTAGCTAGAAAGGCTTTCTTCTGGACACTAAGCTTTCGCTGTCGCGTACACATATCCTTAAGAAACTTGGCATAAGCTGGAATCTTCTTAATCGCATCTAACAATGGGAGGTTGATAGTAACCTTCTTAAACACCTCCAATATATCATTAAAGTTGGACTCCCTCTTAGTTGGAACTAGCAGCTGTGGGAATGGGGCTCTAGGAACAAAGCGGGACTCATTAGGACCCTCATTGGTCTCTTTAGAGACTCTATCAGTCTCCTCATTTTCTGGCTCAGAAGGGTGAACTACAGCATGTTCACTATCAGGCATGGCAACCTTGTTGTCAACTTTCCTTCCACTCCTAAGGGTTGTAACAGAATTCACATGATTGTACGATTTCTCTCATTTGTGATTAGGATCAGTATGACTAGGGAACCTTCCATCTTCTCTCTCACTAAAAAAATTAGCTATTTGGCCGACTTGAAGTTCTAATTTAGCAAGAGACTGGGAATTATTCTTAAAATTCTGCTTGGTTTCCTCTTGAAAATTAACCTGGCTCTTTACTAGCATTTCCCGACTTTGTGATAGCATATCCTGGCTCTTTTTTAGTATACTAAGAGATTCCTCTAAGCTAGCCATTTTATTCTCAGAAGGGTTCTGGAACTGGGCTTGACTTGAAGAATTCTTATTATAACCAAAACCTAGGGAAGGCTGAGAATTACTAGGTTGACCTTGATTCTGGCCTTTAGACCAAGAGAAATTAGGATGGTTTCTCCAATTAGGGTTGTAGGTCTCTGAGTATGGGTCAAACTTCTGACGGTTTTCAAACCTAGAGTTGTTATAGGCAGCATGGGCTTGTTCTTCACTAACCTGACCTTCCCAAAACGAGTTATCAGGTTCTACTCCACAACTAGAGACTTTAGAGGCTCTAATTCTATCATAGTTTCAACATGGGACCTATTTTTAGACTGACCCATTTCCAAAACTTCTAATCTTCTAGACAAAGCAGCAAACTTAACATCTGACCCAAAGCTTGTGTCTACCACATTGGTGCTACTTCTATTGACCAAGAGTCTTTTAGGGGGTTCAACACAAGACTCCCACTGTTGGGATTTCTCAGCAACAACTCCTAAGAAGGTAAAGGCATCTTCAACACTTTTACTAGTGAACTCACCAGTGCACATAGACTCGACCATGGCTTTGGTCGAATACTCTAAATCATCATAAATAATCTATACGAGTTTCATCTTATCAAATCCATGGTGAGGACACTGGGATAGGAGATCATTGAATCTCTCTAAAAACCTAAAAAGAGACTCTCCCTCTTGTTGCACACTAGCACTAATTTTCTGCCTAACAGCTGCAGTTTTATGCTTAGGGTAGAATTTCATATAGAAAGCAGCAATAAGTTCCTGCCATGTTTCAATGGATTCAGATGGTAGGTTGTTTAGCCAGGTCTTGGCTTTATCTTTCAAGGAAAAGGGGAACATCTTAAGTTTCAAAACTTCATCAGTAAGGTCTTTTATTCTAACTATCCCACAAATTTCCTCAAAGTCCCTAATATGAAAATAAAGGTTCTCATCATCTTTTCCTAAAAATATAGGGATCATCTGAAGAATACTAGGTTTTATCTCGAAATTAGCCGTATTGGCTGGCAATTTAATGCACGAAACTCGGCTGGTCCTAGTTGGGAACATGTAATCTTTCAAAGTTGCCATCGCTGGCACAGCTGAAGTACTAGGGGTACTTTCCTCACGAAGATACAGATTTTCAAAACTGAAGTTTCCAAAAACAGGGCTCTCAAAAGAAGAGTCTTCGAGCTCCCTGTCTTCACAAGAAGAACTACTAGGTTTTTCACTAATCAAACGACCTAGTGTCTCTTTTCCAAGCCCGTTCTCTAATGACCTCGAGCATACACTAAAAAAACAAAAGAAAAAGAAAAAGAGAAAAAAAAATCCTAAAAGGAAGGGAAGTTCTATGCAAACACAAACAAGGCTGACTCTACCACAACAAACCTACTGATTTCTAGCAAACAAAAAGCATGATGGCTCCATTTAGATTGTTTCTAGACCAACTTATAATCCTTCAAAAGGGAATTCGTTACAATTTAAGAAAACCCCTCTGGAATCAATCCGAGTCAAAGTAAGTTGAATCGAGACGAGGGAAGCTCAGTGGATCTTTGATACCCAAGGTCTCACCGGTATTACAAGGCGGCGCAGTCACGCATTCAACTCACAGAAACCATCATGAACTTCGAAGTATGCTAAAAAGAGTAACCAATATTTTTCGAATGACTTTCCTATTAAGCTCGTTACCCTATCGGTTTCGTTCTATTCCAAATTTTAAAACTTAGGTTCGCGTTAAGTATCGTTTTCCTAAGGCGGGCAAGAAGAGAATGGTGATGAAATCCGAACCCTTATCTTGTATGGCAAATCCTTGCCCTTTACTAGGAAATTAAAGCAGCCGTTTTCAAGTCCTCAGCATATATTCACACGAAGGAAGACAGTAAACTCTCTAACAGGGGATTCACGAGTGTTTCGACGAACTTACCTCCCGTTCCAGACGGGGGATGAACCGTTGTAGTCGACTCGGGCCACGACTCCTATGTCATGTACGAACCCGAGGGGTCGAGACGATATCGTAATCGTCGTCCTTCTATGCACACAGTTTATATTTAAACTACCCTTCCGTAGGGTTTAAAAAAATAATGTCCCAAAGTTTAAAGTCCAAAGTCCAAAAATAAAGTGCAAAAGAAAAGGAAAGTCTAAAAAAAAAAACTAAAAAAATTTAAATGTCTCTCTTTTTTTAAAAAAAAATAAAAAATATCTTCTTCTTTCGCTCCTTTCGCTTTGGCTTTTAAAGTCTTTAAGTATTCACCAAAAGCTTTGGCAAAATTTTCTTTCGCTCCAAATTCCAAATTCTGTAAGGAAAAGACAAAAACCCAAAAACGTAAAGAAGAACAAATAAAATAAACACAAATAAGAACCTAAAAAAGAAAAAAAAATCTAAAAGAACTCTAGCCTAAAGACAAGCCCGCGTCGGCGGCGCCAAAAATTGATGTGATCTCAGTAATGTTGTAGTAATAAGTTCGTTGAGGCTTGTGAAAGCAAAATATTCTAGACTTAATAAAACTTAAAAATAAAGAAAACTTAACTCAAAATTGATTTCAAGATATGAGAAAATAACCAAGACACTGATTCCACTATTACACATGAATGAATGATGGTAAATAACCCAAAACTCTAATTATCTTTAAGCCCCTTATTTTCTTAACTAACAAATAATCAGGAAAATTCTCAAACATTAATTGTATCCCCTAAGCATAGATTATCTAAACAAAGTATAACCTATCTAATTGAATCACAACTAATGAAGAAAATTATGCAAACAATTAAAAACTCTGCAAAAGCAGTGATTGAGTGAATTATAAATTAGAGAAAATAAATAGTTACCAATTATTCATGCGTAAATAGATTCCTCATTGCCTTGGTTGTGAGACAATTAGCTCATCATCATGTTGGAAACACTCTAGAAAATCATTATTATTGCTCAAAGGGTGTTTACAAAGATGAAATGGAGAAAATGATGAAAATCGGATGTTTGCAACGTTTATAGTTGTTGCAAACACTGTTACAGAAAACGATAAAGATGAATTGTTGCTGTTACTGTAACTCTGCGACCCTCGTATGAATGTCGTTGTTGCTGTAGCATGAACGACAGCCTCTGGTGGTCTTTGTTCTTCGTGTTCTTCGCAGCAGTAGCAGAAATGGTGGTCTTCTGCAACTCGATTATCTCGACTTTCTGATGCTCTGAAACTCTCCCAATCTCTCTGTAACCCTCCTCAGTATCCTATCCGGCTATTTATAACTCTGAGCAACAATAAATTTCGAGTAATTGCGAAATATTTTTGATTATTCTTCATGCAGGATCCGGGAATATATTTTCCTTTTCAACTCTTTCACGCACTCTGCTGGTGTCTAGTTCTCCATATTTATCTCTTCCACTTTCCTATTTTTAGCAAACACGTCCCAAACGGAGTTAAACTCATTGAGAACACACGTTGTTCTTCCGAAAATAAACCCGAGCGTTTTTCTAACCTCTGTTGCGTTGGATTCTCACGTGTCTTCCTTTTTATATGATTCTGACTCACTTACGAACCCTGTTTGACTGAAACAGGCGTAAACCAATCCATTCCAGCATTGAAATCCCGAGAAAATCTCCCTAACAATTAAATTCAAAGATACGCAGGTGAAGGTATTTTTTTCCCGCCCAATCTCATTTTTCAAACGAAGAAGAAAAGGTGTCCCCCTAACCAAATCGGGGGTGCGCCAAGCAGGTGACGCTCTGGGGTGTAAATAGTGAAGAAGGTTCCCCTTAGTAATTAAGGTTCCCCTTATCCAAAGTAAGAGTCCGCATAGAAAATGCCATCCGGGGGTGCTCCAAGCAACTTTTCGAGCCGAATTTCCCAACAATATTTATTTCCAAAAAATACCTACAAACACACAAAACACCTTAATAAGGACGAAAACGAGTACTAACAATACGAAACATTGAGGAAAAATTAGACACATAAATGCGTATATCACTCAGCATTGTAAGTTCTCTGGTGGAACATATCTCAGGAAATATTAACCATGAAGAGTTAATACGAAAACAAATACTTGTGAGAAACAAGTCAGCTTCAGAAGACAGTAATGAGGTTAAATTTTTCAGAAAGCTTGCTGAAAAGTATAATCTAAAGAATAATGTATATTATCCATCTGCCGAGAAGCTCGTCAGAGAATCATTGATTCATGAAGATGCTGAATCTAAAAGACTTGATCTTGTTCAAGCCAAAAGGGGTATATTAGTTAAAACAAGGATACGTGATTCTATTCTCCAGAATCTCTTAACTAATATACAACATCGTGATTCTAATAGTCTAACCACTTACAAGAATCAAGATATATGTTTTTTTAAGGGATAATCCTTTGACTAGCATCCGGTCAACATCATCTGACAATGATTATCTCTTAAACAGAGAAAATGATCAACTCATGTGTACAAAAAAAAATGATTTCAGATCATGTTGCTTTGTTGTTGATCAACTGTCTAAAATAGAATCCAGGAAAGAATCTCATCAAATGATGGTGTCATATTCCAAGGAATTCCTGGATCGATATAAGAGTTCTGATTATCTCACAACTCAAAAAACTTCAAGTCACTCTTATGATTTTGATCATCGAACTGATCTTTCTGTTAAATCAGATCACTCCAAGTGTGACACATTGAAAGAAGTTTATTCTTGGAAGAATCCCAAAAGGATAGATATTCGAAAATATCATGATGGAACAAGTTCCACAAGTTCTGAGCTATCACTAGCTCATTCCAACAACTGATGTTGGCTTTCGGAATTTCCCTAGTTGTGCTCATATAAAAAAGGGAAGTCCTTAAAAAGGAGCACAAAAATGTGAAGAAGGTATAATTCTATATTCTTGAATATCTAAAGTATTTTTCTACTCTTGAAATATCTTTTCTATGTTTAAAAAAATACTTTGGATTCTTGGAAAGTCAATAAGAAAAATTCGAAAATTTGAGAACCGTTAAAGCATGTTTGGAAATTCTCTTATGATGTTTCTGAAATAGTGTGTTTTCCACAAATAAAATACCGCGTTTAGGTATATCATTCTTGGAAACCAAGATTTAACTCTTATATAAGCCATCTATAGGACCGGTTCTCGTGTTTTGTCGACGGTCAAAGATGGGTGAAAATACTATAGACATTGAATCTCAACTTCGAAAACTTGAAACCTTTCCAGTTGAATTCAAGTGCTACTTCTCAAGCGAACATAAAAAGAATCATATTTATTTTGAGCTGATGCTTATGTTAATGGGAGATTTTGAAGTCGCTCGTGACCTCTTGGAAGCTGCAGTAGTGATGAAAAACTATTCGAATCAAACCTCTTGAAGTCGATTGTGGAATTGAGTCATCTGAAACAAAGACTCAATCATCTGAAAGAGAAGAGAAGACTCAAGAATCAAAATACTGATGAATCTTCGGTAAACAATGGGAGGTCTCCTAGACCCGCCGACCCGACCCACACCCGCCAGTTTTTACCCGCACCCGACCCTACCCGCGAAACACACGAGTCGACTATGACTAGTCCGTCTGAAACCCACCAAGTATTGGGTCGACTATGACTCTCCCCTTATAAAACCCGACCTACCCGCTCACCTGCCTAGAAATCATTAAGCCATCCATTACCCTTGGATTACTTCCCATCCATGATCCCAGCCGTTCAATCCTATAGAAAGAGTAAAACCTAAATCAACTTAATCGGCTCCACTTTATTAGTTTCTGTTTTCATTTATCACTTCTCTCTCGGTTTCTCTTCTCCAGTAACACCAATACCACCACCAAAGATCAAATCACCACCAATACCACCGTCTAATCATCACCAGTAACACTGACGTGAGGTAATCTCATCTCATGATTTAATCAAAGATGATTGTTAGGGTTTATGTTCTTTGATTTGAATCTGTTTATTAGTGTTTAAGCTATTTGATTTTAATTTTATTTTTTGATACTTCGAGTTCGATAATTATACCATCTCATGGTTAGGGTTTATGTTTTTATTTTGAATCAATTTGAATTTTATTGTTAGGGTTGATAGTTTTTAAGTTGAATCGGAATCTGATTGTTTGATTTACTATGGTTGAAATTTGTTCCCTTTTTTCGTTTAATGGATTGGGTTTATCTTTGATTATATGTTGCATAAATTCAATTGGGTTTGGTCCCCATCATTTAACCCGGTTATTGATATTATCAGCATAGCTTCTTTAGTTTTTTCATGTAATTTAGGATTGTATTGAGTTGTCACTTGTTTCTTATGTGCAAGTTATCACTTACCATGGTTGAAATCTCTGAAGACTGAATTCGTTTTACTAATTGCTCACTTTGTTTGTTGCAAACTTGCAGAGCTATTTGGCGACCTTGCTACTTCTTCCATCATGATGATTGATTACTATTGGCTTAAACAAGGTGATGGCTAGAACATCCACATCTTTTGAGGGAGAATGTTGGAAATAGTATGGATCAGCAACGCACTGTTTTTTTGAGCTTTGAACTCATTTCTATGCAATTTAGTGTCTTTTGAGCTTTGAACTCATTTCTTGTTACTATTGTTAGCTTTATTTTTCTACACCTGTAAATACTTTTAATTGCCTGTTGCCTAACACTTAGACATGGGGTCAGCTTAGAACTTCTTTATGAGTTACAGAGTATAGTCACTGTACGTAATATACTTCTCAGTGTTGTGTTTTATCGGTTGATGGCAAAGTTGTATAGTATACAAATTAGAATAAGAGAAACAAGATGGGAGAAAACAGGGATTAAACTTCCTTATTAATTTCATTACTACATCTGTTTCTCAAGTATCCATTTCATTTCAAAGTTCTGTTACATCACAATAGTGAGAGATGGTGCCTATTTATATCATGGGAAAAGAGAGTCGGTAGAAGACTCTGGAATCTCAAGGACTAAGATATACTATGTGATGTTTATCTTTTCCGGTGAAGGAGGTGGATAAATAACGAGACTTCTCTTGATTCTTCTTGGGCGGCAAAGATGGTGGGACACCTGTTATTAGACGTGTTCCCATAACACTCAGTTCTTATCTGTTAATTATGTTTTATGCCGGGTACACCCCCCACCCGCCCGACCCAACCCGCTGAAATGTGGGTCGGGTGAAAATCTACCTGCTTTAATGTTGAGTCGAATACGGGTGATAGCTTAAATACACGCCATCAGCGAGTAGGGTGGCGGGTGAGTCCAAACCCGACCTACCCGACCCAATTTTCAGCCCTAAGTCTGTGCTTAAATGCTTTATTTATTGCTATGTATGTTTATGAGATGTTTGATTTCGGTTTTATTACCTTGATATTCGATCTCATAATGTTATGAACCCTTATGGTTTGGGTGAATTTTTGATTTAGAAGGATTAAGTTCTAGCCCATGTTGGTAGGCTCTATCAAAGGATCATGAGGGGTTCTGATAGAAACAATATGTTAAAAATTCACAATATGTTGAATCGGTTTTGGTTTAGCATAAAAGCATATGTGTTTCGTGGGTTTTCAACTTTTTCTTGCAATAGTTAAAAACCGGTTTTCTACCTTTCTCTGGTAAAGGTTAGTTGTTGTTATTCTTTTGTTTTGCATAAGGATAACAAAATAATGGTATTTCGATATCAATTCTCCCAAGAAGAAGAAGATGCGATCATATTGGAGAAGTGGATGCGAAATTGAGGTAACAATCTTGTTGGTTAATTTTTTTCCTGTTTAAGAAAAACCTAATTTTATTGCTGATATCTTTTTGCTTTTGCTTAATAAAATTTCGGTACAATTGATGTTTTATTCCATTATGTGTGTATGGATGTGCGTGTGATTCAATTGGTTCCGGTTAAGAAAAACTATTGTTATCTTGCTTTGTTGTGTGGTATCAATTGTTTAGGCTTACAAAATTTTCGGTGCAATTGCAGTGCTTTAATGTTTATGTTGTTTCAATTGCTTCTGGTTGAGGTGAATAATTATGCAAGTTGATTTGTTTTGGTTTGTATGAATTATTTATGGCTTGACAAAAGAATATGTTTACGGGATGAATTGTTTAGTCCAATACGATCCCGGATAAGAGAAACTAAGTTAATTCTGATCTTAGTTAGACTTATCAAAGTGGAGGTTTCGGTTATTCATGTCTAATCGAATGCCTTAACAAGAAATACTAGTTAAGTAACCTAGTATCTGGCTTGTTTAAAACTTAAAGGTCTAAGTTATATGGATAATTAAAACCTGATGAGAAAAATAGAGTTATCTTTATTTTGGTCTTATCAAATGAAGCGATTGTATTTGTACAATCGGTTTAGCAAAGGAACTAATGTGATTAGTTGATTTTTGGTTTGCTAAACTAGTTGGGAAAATTGCTTCGGGCAATTATTTCCATGATAACATATCAAAACATAATTACTTTGTAATTTCGGTTTTGACATTGGTTATCAAAAATGATGTGTGGAACCCTCGTGCTTGACTCAACAGGTTGCAAGTTTATTTTGAGATTTGTAAGATCCTTTGCGTGTTGTCCTTTATTTTTTCGTTTCTTTGTCATTTTTTGATAAAAAGGGGGAGAAATATACGGAGTAAACAAGTGATGCTGGTTTCAATTTTATATTGATTGGTGTCACTAGGGAAGAAGGACATTGGTGCTTGAACGTTTATCTAACGAAAGAGGAAAAGCATAGACTACGGGGGAGTAACATATCATAAGATTTGGTATAACAAAGACGTGAGGATTGAAAATATACCTATCTCACCTTTAGGTGGAGTATGAGATTTGTTATTATAATGTCGTTGTTGCATTTTTAAGGATTGAATGTATACAGGTTATGTGTTGTTGAATTCGGGAATCAAGCGTATGTGTAATGAATTCTTGTAATTTGTTTATCCATATGATGTAAAAGTTTTGTCACTAAAATTGACAAAGGGGGAGATTGTTAGAGAAAAGCTCGGTTGAACCCACCAAGGGTTGGTATGTCCAGTTTGGTTGTCATATTTTAGTGAACCAAAACTCATTTAAGAGTCGCTTGATTAAATGTACTAGAGTCAACTTCGTATAGGTTAGCCTGAAAGTATTAGGATATGAGACATTACAAGTATTGCGAAGACTTGAAGAAGTGAATAAGTAAGGAGCTACAACCACAACATCATCCTTACACTTGAGGTTAGTGATATTTTACTTGAACTGTTTCATTCCCTAACGTATCTTTCAAGTCGCGCATATTGAAAACAAAACTATGAAGCATGAACACTCTAGATAGACATATTATTAAGGAATACAATACGAGGTTTATTGCTTAACCATTAGACTTTGTAGATAAGACATCGACATAATCGTTTGAATGCTATTGTGATTATGTATGGGTATGAGGTGAGGATTTCATCCTAGGAAACAATGTTTTACATGCGTTTTAAGGAAGTAAGTTCATGAACTTGGTTTGTGAGTCGAAAAGAAATCACCAGGCGTTATTGGTATTTTTATTCATTGCATATCTTATGAACAACCAATATGTGTGATTAGTATAACCGCTCATGACTTGTTTGTGTTCTTGGTAAAACTATTCACATAAGGCCTGACTTATGTAATGGTATGACTTTTATTAGTGGAACCGATCTTAAGTAATCACCTGATGGTATGATCGAGTTTGTGTAGTTTGTAAGACCTAACTCTGGGTAAAGGGGAACCGATCCTAGTAAGAGGTGAAACACATCACAAAGGGGAATCAATCCTTGTATGAGGTGCATCAAGGTTTATAGCAGAAAGGGGAACCGATCCTATGGACATGTGCAACACAGATAAGTTAGATACCATGTATATGTGGGGAACCAATCTTAGTACCTAGTCAACCGAATTTTGGGAAGCTAGTGTGACTATGCACAATACTCACATGGAGGTAGAACCGAAACTTGTTTTGGTAGAACTGTTAAACCCATGATTTGTGATTGAGTGTTCTTGATCAATCACATAGCTCTTGAAAGTCAGATGAACCAATTCTAAACTTGTTTGGAAGCATGGTAAATCGGTTTCAAGTGTGTAAGTATGAAAGAGGACTTACAAAGTAAGGATGTCGACACACTTTGAACACGTGCACTAATGCGTATCTTTTATTGTTCAAAGATATTCCTTAACAGCTAAAAGGAAGAAAATCCCAGGATCGAAATTAAATAAGTTAAGAATCTTTAATTAAGGTTTTTAATTATATATGGAAAATAAAATAGTAATGTGCATTTACTAGTTAAAGATTTTCCAAGGAGATTTTCGATTAATATTTTGGACAGAGCATTCTCAAGAATTATGAAAACCAAATTTGGAATTTATTATTGAATATCTTGAGAATATTTTCGGTTTTGGAAATTCCTTGGTGTCCAAACTTCCTTGTCTATAAATACTTGAAGTTTGCATTTCTAGCAAACTAATCCTTCGTGACAGTAAACTTCCTCTGTTGTACTGTTACTGGTGAAGCAGCTTATTCGGAGAGGAGAGTAACCTAATTAGGCGAAATCTCTTACGACCGCTCAGTTTAAAGTCTTCTTTGGGATTGAGAAGCTCTATTAGTACCGTTGGTGGGAAACTAGATAATTGCGGTTTATCTTTTGTTTTCGATTGATTTGATTGACTAACGGTGGTTGAACTTTGATTGCACCTAGTTTGTTTATGCTTGAGAATCTTCTCTTCTGATATAAGATTCACTCAAACTAGTTCGAAGTTTCGACATGACTCTTTAGACTGTTGTTAGTTCTAAAGACAATCTTGTGATAATCCATTGTTAACAGACTCCGTTATGTGTGTGATTGATCACAAGAGATTCAAGTAGTTGTGTGCATGTGTTTATTGAAGATCTAAGAAGATTTGAAGACAAAGAAGAGATAGAAGATTTCTGACTTGGTTATATAAATCTTTGGTGTGCACAATACTTCTTTCGGTAAAAAGAGGATCTAACTATACTCGGTTTATCCTTGTGGTAGATTGGATTGATTAGTTGAGTAGATCGGCATCAATACGGTTCTTTGTGATTAAAAGTATTGATTGTAAAATATTACGATTACCTTGGGTAATTGAATATAAGATAGATCTAAGGACCTGACAAAGGAGTTTATTGAGATAAACAGAAGAGCCTTTGTCCGACTCATATCACTTGGTTGAAGAGAGTTGATACCAAACAGATTTGTTGTTCCTTTACTGTTTGGAATACGAATCAAAGGAATTGTTCCAAGTAGTGACTTATTAATAAGTTGGAGGCGTGGGAATACAGACGAAACTAGGTGAACTATAGGTTTAGTTGCTTGGTCTCAACTATACGAAGTTGGTTTATTTTGTATAGCGGCTTAATCCTGAGAGTATTCAATTCTGGAAAAGGTCCCGGGGTTTTTCTTCATTTGCGGTTTTCCTCGTTAACAAAATCTTGCTGTGTCATTTACTTTATATTTCCGCATTATAATTGTTTATTATAATTAAAGTAAATTACACAAACGTTAATTCCTATTTACTTGATAAGCAATCCTATTGTGTTTGGTTAAGTCCGAACCTTTGTATCAAGTAAACATACTTCGTTGTTGTATTGTTTCGATCTCGTATCCATAGACGATCACACGAAGTGTGAACCGATTAGTTGTATTGTCTCGACTCAGTCCATAGACAATCACTTTCAGAGAAAGGACTTATAGAAATGAAAAGTTTTAGCTTGAGGTATATTTGGGTACCCTCTTCTTTTCAACGGTAGCCTGATGATATATTACTTTTCAATCCATTATTATCTATTTAGTATTATTTGTTTGCGAAAGGTATGATAATCGTAAATCCGATGTAAATAGCATTCAAGGCGTAACGTAAAAAGATTTCGCATAGAGTTGGGGGATATTTAAATTTTCCTTAACCCTATCTTTAATGTGCACAACGCATGGAAATTTCAGGGCAATAAATCGAATCTGGGATGTTGGTTGAGGGTGTAGAAAGTGGGTGTATTCTCAACCATGATTTATCTTTTGCACTTCAAGAAAAATGTGAACGCTTTTATGCTGTTTTTTTTTTAAGAATGAAAAGACCCCATAAGTCTAGAATAAATATAATGCATGTCTATAGTAAGGAAACCTTGCGATAGGAAGGAAAGTGCATGCTTTTTAAGAAATAGTACCCAATTGTTGTCAGTGAGATAACAGTAAGTGAGTACATGATATAACTTCCACAATAGCCTTTGGTTGATGCGTGATCATCCCCTTCCTAGAACAAATTCTGACCATCAACAACCTAAACTAAGATGGTTTTAAATGAGAATGTGAAATTTATACTTCAGAGAACATCACGACAAACTACAATGGCACAAACTGTACCAAAGAGCCTAAAAACCATTAGTATTAATCAATCAAATGAAGGTGAAAATCTGAAATTTTTGACAATTACAGTAATATTTTAATCCTCTTATTATTTTTATGTTGTATATGCACCCCTTGGTTTAGATTACCAAATCCATATCTTTGGTACAATAGAACACTATAGGTTACAAAGAGAATGAAAACTGAGCATTGACTAAATAAAGAGAGATTTCACCTGGTTTGAACTCACATTCACCAGAAATTGGTTATGTGAGACTACTGCGCTTTTTTGGAATTTTGCACTCAGATGATTCCGGCAAGGCTGCGAATTATTAACTATTAATTTTCAATTAAAATTAAGAGATGCATATCATGTGTATCAAAGACAAAAATGGTTAAGAACATGCATGTTAAGTCAAATTAAAAACCTACTCAAGTATAAAAGAGGAGAAAAAATCGAATGAATTGCTAAACCTTCATTAAATTTATGAAAGTTTCGAAAGTAGGGATGAGATTAAGAACACATATCCGAATTACTGTTTTCGGATTTTTAGTTGGAGTGGGGATTAAAGAAATTTTATCATGGATAACCATTTGGTTAACTACTGTTGAACCAACTAAGTGTACACATTTAGGTACTGTTACACAAACCTAAATGAACGTGCATTTCATTTGTTTATAACAAGCTAAGTTCGATCTAACGATTGAAAGATATTATCTTGAATCTAATCAGGTTTTCATCTAACGGTGAATATTGAATGCTTTGTTACCAAGGTAACTTAGATTGCAAACCCTGATTTGGAGACTATATAAAGGATAACTCTAGCAACTGGGAAACCTAATCCCCACACCTCCTGTGTGATACTAGTTGTATAAGCTAGAGTCGATTCTCCTTTAACCTTAGGTTTCTACCGAGACCCTGTAGGTTAACGACTTGAAGACTTCATTGGGATTGTGAAGCCAGACCCAACTATCTTCTCTGTAGTTGCGTGATCTGATCTTGATGTTTCTATCGTTGAGTGCAATTGGAATAATTGTCTCGAGATTAATATCTCCGATAGGCAAGATAGAAAAGTATTCACAAACATCTTCGACTTATCGTTTGTGATTCCACAATATCTTGTTTCGCCAGTCGATTAAGATTATTGTGAGGTGATTGATATTTCTAGGCTGTTCTTCGCGAATATAAGTCCGGTATATCAATTGGTTCCTGTTTACCTTGATTTATAAAAAGACGGAACAAAACTCGTAGGTATTTTTGTGGGAGACATATTTATCTCTTCCTGTAGACTTTTCTGTGTGATACAGATTTGTTTATTAAAGTCTTCGACTTTGGGTCGTAGCAACTCTTAGTAGTGGGTGAGATCAGCTAAGGGAATCAAGTGTGTAGTATCATGCTGGGATCAGAAACGTAAAGAGCGCAATTGTACCTTGGATCAGTGTGAGATTGATTGGGGTTTAACTACAGTCCAGAACGAAGTTAGTTTGTAGTAGGCTAGTGTCTGTAGCGGCTTAATACAGTGTGTGTTCAATCTGGACTAGGTCCCGGGGTTTTTCTGCATTTGCGGCTTCTTCGTTAACAAAACTTCTGGTGTCTGTGTTATTTCTTTTTCGCATTATATTTTGTTATATAATTGAAATATCACAGGTTGTGCGTTGAAATCGATCAATTGGGAAATCCGACCTTTGGTTGTTGATTGAAATTGATTGATCCTTGAACATTGGTCTTTGGTACCGTTCAAGTTAATTTCTTTTGTATTCAATTAGACTCGCAGATTTCTATTTGCTTGAGTAAGTATTGAATCGAGAAATTGAGATATAACTCCTTGATATACTTTTTGTTAAGATTGAGTTTGACTGTCTAGTTGATTCTCTTGAAAGTATATTGGAGTTAGTCCATACAGATTGCTAAGAGAAATATTGGGTGAGGTTGTTGTACCCCCACTTTTTCACTAGATAATTGCAGTGTTATTAGTTTTCGATTTGATTTGATTGACTAACGGTTGTTGAAACTTTGATTGCACCTAGTTTTTTTATGCTTGAGAATCTTGTCTTCTGATATACGATTCACTCAAACTAGTTCGAAGTATCGATGGTATCTTTAGAACTGTTGTTAGATCTAAAGACATCTTGTGATAATCCATTGTTAACAGTCTTCGTTCTGTGCGTGATTTATTACAAGAGATTCAAGTGGTGTTGTACAAGTTTTGAAGATAAAATAAGATTTGAAGACGAATAAGATTTCTTATTAGTTTTCGTTATTGTGAATTGTGTGCACAAACCTAGATCGGCTGGGATCCAACTAGAATTAGTTTATCTGATTGATTAGTTGCGCGAGATTGGCATTCTCTATATTTCTCTTTTTTGATCTATATCGATTGAGTGCGAATCTAAACTTGACTACTTTTGTAGTTATTGGATAGACTGATCTAACAAAAAAAATAGTTTGTTAGATTAAACATAAAAGCATTTGTCAACGACTCATCTATATCTCGTAGCAAGATTGATTAGAGTGGTTACCAAACAGATTATTCCTTTGATGTTTGGAATACGATCCAAAGGACTTGTTATTCACGTGCGTGACTCTAGAAGTCGAAGGCACAAGGATACCGAGGGAACTAAATAGCTAGGGGTAGTCTGCTTGGTCTCAACTATACGAAGTTGGTGTTAGATTTTGTAAAGTGTATTAATTCTGAGAGTATTCAAAACTGGACTAGGTCCCTGGGGTTTTTCTGTATTTGCGGTTTTCTCATTAAAAAAATCTTGCTTTGTTATTTGCGTTTCTATTTCGCAATTATAATTGTTTTTATTATAACTAAAAGTAAATTACACTTGTACGTTAACTCCGCATTTTTTTTATAGTGTTCCTATAGAGTTTGGTGATTTCCGAACCTATTATCAAGTAACACACTTTGTTGTTGTATTTTCTCGATCTTGCATCCATAGTCAATCACACAAGTTATCTTGTTGTCGTATTGTCTCGATCTCGTATCCATAGACGATCACACAAAGTGTGAACCAAATTGTCGTATTGTCTCGACTCTGTCCATGGACGATCACATTCGTTAAAGGACTTATAGGTTGAAAAAAAAAGATTGTGGTTGGGTACCCTCGTCTTTTCAATTGGTATCAGAGCTGGCAAATACGAAAATGTTTGGTGCGATCCATCCTATAAGAATTAAATCTAATGGATGATTCAGTTAACGTAGAGCAATTAGATAATGTACTTGAGAATTTCAATTTGTTTGTAGATCCTGATAAACAGCTCAACACTGTTAGTTCGCTAGTTGAACAGAATTCAGGGAATATTAACCATGATGTGTTAATAAGAAAACAAACACCTATGGAACACAAGTCAAATTCAGATGACAGTGATGAGATTAAATTTTTCATAAAGCTTGCTGAAAAATATATTCTAGAAGATAATATATATTATCCATTTGTCAAAAGTATTATCAAAGATTCTTTGATAAAAATTAGGTTTCATGAAGAAATTGTGTCTCAAGAAAATCTTGAAATTCATGAACCTCCTGACATGATGATAATCACATCTAGTCAAGGTCTAGATGAAAATACAGTTTTGTTTTCTCTTGAAACTGAATCTGAAAGTTCTAACAATAATCTTAAAGTCAGAAAAGATTTATTATTTAAGACAAGGATATGTGATTCTATCTTTCAGAATATCTTAACTAATAAACAACATTTTGATTCTAATAGTTTAACCACTTGCAAGAATCAAAAGAGATGTGTTTCAAAGCATAATCCTGTAACTAATATCTGGTCAAGAAAAACTATCATTTATTGTGACAAGGATTATCTCTCTGAAAGTGACAAAGATCAGCTTAAATGCATGCAAACAAATTATTTCAGATCATGCTGTTCAGTTAGTGATCTGTTGTCCAAATCAGAATCAAGGAAACAATCTCATCAAGAGGTGTTGTCATATTCCAAGGAATTTCCGGGTCGATATAAGAGTTCTGCTCAATTCATGACTCAAAAGTTTTCTAGTCACACCATCATACTCGAATAGATCTATCTGTTGAATCAGGTAATTCAGGTTGTGACTCACAGATGTGTGAAACCTATTCTTGGAATTGTTCCAAAAAAGAAGATGTCCGAGAACATCAAGATAAATCATGTTCCATTGAGCCATTGAGAGCTCACTTCAACAACTAAGTTTGTTGACCAGAACTTCCCAAAGTTTATGCTCGGTTTGAATAAATGGGAAGTTCTTAAAAGAGCACATGGGAACATGTGAGAGGTATAAAAATTATACTTGATCTATTCAAATCATGAACAACTTAAGTATTTTTCTAAAATTGGAATCCTTCACTTTTAGAGGAATACTTTCGGTCCATCTAACAAAGTTCATGATAAATTTGTACAAGAAATATTCAGACTTCCTTGACAATAATATTTCGGAAAATCCTTCTTGTTTTTATTTCCGAGCTTGTATTTTCATACTTGTTTAATCAAATAAAAATACCCTGTTGGGTTTTTAATAACTTGGAAACCAAGTTTTATTTGATTTATAAAAACATCTTAAGAACCGATTCTCTATTCTACAATCAAACTGTGGTTTAAGATATGGTGAAAATACTATTGATATTGATTCTCAAGTACAAAAGCTTGAAACTTATCTTCCGACCGAGATTAAGTGTTATTTCTCAAAGGAACATAAGAGGAATCAATTATCTATTGAGCTAATGTTTATGCTAATGCGAGATTTTGAAATTGCTCGTGAACAATTGGAAGCTTCTGTGGTGAATGAGGAATGGATCGAGTCAAATCTTCTGAAGTTGATTGTGAAAGTGAATCTTTTGAAGACACGACTCAATCAGCTGAAAGAAAAGAGGAAACTCAATAATTTGAACACTGAATAAACCTCAGTGAACAACCAGAGCACCTCTAGGGATTAAGTTATATGCTGTAATACTTGATCCAGAAAAATAGACATCAATTTTTTGATTCACTTCAAGATTTTATAAGGTCTATTTTGAATAAAACTATTATTAGTATTTATGAATAAAATTATTCTTTTATAATTTTTATGTGATAGTTTCCGATTACATAACCTGTGAATGAATGTTTATATATTTTTGCTATGTGTTTTCGGTTTATGAGATGTCTGATTTCGGTTTTCATTAACCTTAATATTCGATCTCATATGGTGAAACCCTTATGATTTGTGTGGATATTTGATTTAGCGGGATTAAGTTCTATCCCATGTTGGTAGACTTTATCAAAGGATCATAAGATGTTCCGATTGAAACATATATGTGAAAATTCACAATACGTTGAATCAATTTGTGTTTACATGAATTGTGTTTAGCATAACATATGTGTCTCGGGTTTTCAACTTTTGCTATTGGCACGCATTAGTTAAAACCGATTCAACCTTTCTCTGGTAAAGGTTGCTTTTGTTGTTTTTCTTTTGTTCTTGCGAGAGGATGACAACACACTGGGGGAGAGTTATTATTTGAACTTGCGCTTAATGATATATCTTTCTTGGGAACAATGGCTGCTGAGGTAACAAATTTGTTAGTTAATCTTTTTCATGTTTAAGAAAAGCATGTTTATATTGCATATATTTTGCTTTTGCTTGACAAAATTTCGGTACAATTGATATGTTTAATTATATTGTGTATGGATTGTTTATGTGATTCAATTTTTTCCGGTTAACAAAAACTGCGTCAATTTATTTGGCATATTGTTTGGTATCTTCTTTATTGTTGGGCATCAAGTGTTTTTGCTTAACAAAATTCGGTGTAATTGCGGTGTTGTAATGTTTATATTTGTTCAGTTGCTTCCTGAAAAAGCGGGGATCTAACAACCACACCCAATATTTCGATTAACAATCTGTATGGACTAACTCCAATATACTTTTAAGAGAATCAACTAGACAGTCAGACTCAATCTTAATAAAAAGTATATCAAGGAGTTAATATCTCTATCTCTTGATTTGATTCATACTCAAGCAAATAAGAATTTGCAAGTCTTTATCAAATACAAGGATAATAAACTTGGATGGCACTAAAGACCAATATCCAAGGATCAATCAATTTCAAATCAACAACCAAAGGTTGGATTTCACAATTGATTGATACAAACACACAACCTGTGATATTTCAATTATATAAAAAAATATAATGCGGAATAGAAATAACACAGACACCAGATATTTTGTTAACGAGGAAACCCCGCAAATGCAGAAAAACCCCGGGACCTAGTCCAGATTGAACACCACACTGTATTAAGCCGCTACAGACACTAGCCTACAACAAACTAACTTTGGTCTGGACTGTAGTTGAACCCTAATCAGTATCACACTGATTCAAGGTAAAGTTGCGCTCCTTACGTCTCTGATCCCAGCATGATACTACTCACTTGATTCCCTTAGTTGATCTCACCCACAACCAAGAGTTGCTACGACCCAAAGTCGAAGACTTTAATAAACAAAGTTGTATCAAACAGAAAAGTCTAGGATAATAGATAAATATGTTTCCCACAGAAACACCTACAAGTTTTGTTCCGTCTTTTGATAAAATCAAGGTGAACAAGAACCAATTGATAAACCAGACTTATATTCCCGAAGAACAACCTAGTATTATCCATCACCTCACATTAATCTAAATTGTATGGTAGCGAAACTAGATATTGAGGAATCACAAACGATGAGACGAAGATGTTTGTGATTTCTTTTTATCTTTCCCTATCAGAGATACGATAGAAAATGGCAAGATCAGATCGCTCAACTACAAGAGAAGTAGTTTCGTCTGGATTCACAATCCCAATGAAGTCTTTAAGTCTTTAAACGACAGGGTCTCGAGAAAAAACCTACGGTTAAAGGAGAATCGACTCTATCAAACCAACTAGTATCACACAGGAGGTGTGGGGATTAGTTTTTCCAGTTTCTAGACATCTCCCTTATATAATATTCAAATCAGGGTTTGCAATCCAAGTTACCTTGGTAACAAAGCATTCAATATTCACCGTTAGATGAAAACCTGATTTATCCAAGATAATATCTTTCAACCGTTAGATCGAAACTTAGCTTGTCACACACACAAATGAAATGCATTCATTTAGGTTTGAGTAACCGTACCTAAACGTGTACACTTAGTTGGTTCACAAATAGTTAACCAATGGTTAGCCATATGAGAACTTTCATATTAACTGTATTCATCTTTCTCATAACTAGTTCAAATGACTCATAAGAACTAGTTCAAGAGTTGTTCAATTGCTTAGATCTTTATACATAGACACAATTGAAAAAAAATCGGTTTGATTCACTTGAATAAATTCATGAACAATATAGCCACGGTTTGCAAAGATTGCATTCCTTATTGATTTATTGTTTAAGTTCATGAAACTACCGATTTGAGAAATATAACCAGCTTAGGTAGCAACCGGACTTGAGTTTGAAAACTCAGCAGAAATTTTCGGTTTGAAAACTTCTGTGGGTACGCGTATGGGTACGCATACCTAGGTCACTGGTTTTCAGTTTGCAAACTTCACAAACTACTGTAGAAATTTTCGGTATGAAAACTTCCGCAAGTACGCGTACCTAACCCGTCTCCTTCACCAATACCGCATGCACACATATGCACACACTTGGTTTCCGGCACATGGATTTATACACTAATGTGCGAACACACTATATACGCTTATATCCATAGTTGGTTACGTAATCTCAACTCTACATTTCAATCATTGAAACATTCTTCTATAATGTTATAATATTCGTTAGACATAAAGAATCGACTATCGTCATCAAAGCTATTTCCAAGATTGAAACGTCATCATGACTTTCGTCACGGGTAAAGATGAAAATGGTTAAACCAAAAACTTACCAACACATATTTCGAGAAAAAAATAGGCGAGTAAACTCGGCTCGAAATAGCAAATGTGTATGTTGTTGATGGTTGTTTTTAGCTTAGGGTTAAAATCGTAAAATCTTATATCTGACATGACATCACTAGCGCATTTATTGAATCATCCAACATGCCTACGTAAGAATTACCAGGGTACCTTTTTTTTATGCATGTGTCATGTTCCACGGCAGAACCCTTAGTATTGACCGACATCACCTTCATACCAAACCCTAATTCTCACGCCACCGTGCCAATGGAAAACCATGCCAGCCACGTCTCCGCGCCAAGGCATGCCAACCATGCCAGTCGCACCACCGTGCCAATGGAAAACCATACCAGCCACGCCTCCGCGCCAAGGCATGCCAGCAGCACCACCGTGCCAATGGCAAACCATGCCATCCACGTCAAGGTATGCCTACCATGCCAGCCGCACCACATGTGCCAATAGCATGTCGTGCCAGCCAAATCTCCGCGCCAAGGCATGCCAACGATGCCAGCCGCACCACCGTGCTAATGGCAAACCATGCCAGCCATGTCTCCGCACCAAGGCATGCCAACCATGCTAGCCGCACCCCATGTGCCAATGGCATGCCGTGCCAGCCACATCTCCGCGCCAAGGCATTCCAACCATGCCAGCCGCACCACCGTGCCAATGGAAA
>NC_039367.1:109096393-109133188 GCF_003573695.1 Papaver somniferum
ACATCTCTGCGCCAAGGCATGCTAACCATGCAAGCCGCACCACCGTGCCAATGGCAAACCATGCCAGCCACGTCTCCGCGACAAGGCATCCCAACCATGCCAGCCGCACCCCATGTGCCAATGGCATGCCGTGCCAGCCACATCTTCGCGCCAAGGCATGCCAACCATGCCAGCCGCACCACCGTGCCAATGGCATGCCGTGCCAGCCACGTCTTCGCGCCAAGGCATGCAAACTATGCTAGCCATTCCACATGTGCCAATGGCATGCCGTGCCAGCCACACCTCCGCGCCAAGGAATGCCAACCATGCCATATGTGCCAATGACATACCGTGCCAGCCGCATCTCCGCGCCGAGGCATGCCGACCATGCCAGCCGTCCCAACATGCCAAAGCCTTGCGGGCCTTAAACCATGTCGCTGGCTGCCAAACGAAGGGTTGCAAAAATCAACGACTACCCTTCCATCTGAGATGCAGATCTCAGCCTTCCAAGTTCGCCACCAAACGCATGGAAACTTGCGGCCCAAATCCAAACATCACGGTTTTACCAAAACCCTAATTTTGGTTGCGCCTTTACTATGCCAAAGCCATGCCGGCCCTAAACCATGCCGATGGATGCCAAACGAAGGGTTGCAACAATCAATGGCTACCTTTCCATCTGAGATGCAGATCTCAGCCGTCCAAGTTCGCCGCCAAACGCATGCCAACTTGCGGCCCAAAGCCAAAAATCATGGTTTTACCAAAACCCTACTTTTGGCCGCGCCTACATTATGCCAAAACCATGCCGGCCCTAAACCATGCTGCTGGTTGCCAAACGAAGGGTTGCAACGATCTACGACCACCCTTTCTCCTGAGATGCGGATATCATCCGTACAAACCTTCCACCAAAAGACTCATGGCAATGTCTTGGCTGCAATGCTAACACTCTGGTCACGGCACCAACCTGGCTACGACGCCTATTCTTTGGTCACGGCACCAACTTCGCTAAAAAAGCCGAATCCTTTTGCCACGCCACATGTAGCAACATGCTACACGTTTTCCACGAAAATACTCGAGACATCAACACATGTCACAAACTGGGGGATGCACATTAGGGTATTGGTTTGGCGGTTTACAGTATGCGGCGTACACTACGCCCGTTACAATACAGTGTCATAAGAATAAGGCGGTTAGTAAATACAAGGATTAATGGTGAGACGCTTTCCTTCATTATGGAACATCAATTCCAGGCGTTACCGGTTACTACCTCCTCCCATTTACTCATCCGTTTCTATTTCTTACGAGACCAGAGTACGTTTCACTTCGACTTGTATAAATAGGTCTTACCTATTTCCACCGAACAACAAGTCTTGGTCAGGAGCATACAACACTCATAAATCACTTGTTAGCTTTCCCATATGTTAGCTTTCACTTTCTGATACAAGTCAAACTACTACTCTTCCAGAATCAACTATTCTGGTCTCAACACTCTCTTCGCTTCCCTCCCCAAAACCAACCCTTCTCCTTCACTTTGTGACTGAAACAAGTCTGGAACGGCCATTTCTTGGTTTAGGCTGGATTTGTATAGATTGATCTCTCGAATCTAAAGTACCCCCTTGCAGTACATTGTGTAGGGTTTAAGCTCGTTTCTCACCCACAACACACGAAATTACCGAAACCAACATAAACTGTTTTCACCCTCAAACAATTGGCGACCACAGTGGGAGATTAATCTCTCGGTTACAATATCAATTTCCAATTCCCGATCTCATACTTCGACCCGGACATCAAGGCGGTAGAAGCAAACGATCCACTCTGGGATCGATCACTCATTTACCGGACGATCCGATTACCAGTCATGACACGACAAGGGATGACTGGGGACTTCCCAGAGTTTAGAAGCAAAAGATCTGACCAGGGATCGACGACTCGGTTATCAGGTGGCTCAGGGACGACTGGGGACTTTCCACGATCACAATGGCGTTTCCCACAAAACTCGGACTTGCACCCGGAAGATTCATTTTTCGTTAGGAGATCCGAAAAACTGAGTAAGTCTTGCCTAGAAAAAATACATGGTATATTACTTCAAATCTTCACATAGATGATAAAAATCGATAGCCATATTGTTCCCATGTTTCATTTTGTGCTTTCTACTGTCGCACAACATTTACAATTCCATGGCTTTTCCTGGGGTACTTATGCTACTTATAATCATAACCAAAACAACATTATTCTAAAAAGAATCATTCCAAAAGAATAATCCAAAACCCTCATAGATAACAGTTATCTATCAATTCAAATCAAACCATAAAACAAGCGCTTTGTTTGCATTTCGAAAAAAAGAAGAAGAGGAAAGCCAACCCCTTTTATAGGCATACCACTTTTGGAATTTGAATAAGGAAAGGATTTCCTATTTGAGCTACGTATGGAAAGAGGCAACAAATCCCGCAAGAACAAGCCTCACGGCGCCCAACGTTCCACTCCACGCCAATCCAGCAGCGTTACATGCCAACAGTCAGCGCCTACACCAAGCCAGCGCCCACGCCAAGCCAGTGCCTATTCCAAGCCGATCCAGCGCTAAAATCTTGCATCTTTCTGGCGCCAGCAGCTTGCAACCTTTCCAGCGCTAGCAGCTTGCATCCTTCCAACGCTAACATCTTGCACCCTTCCAGCACCATCTTCTCCGCTCCACAACCAGCCAAAGCAGCACCATCCTCACCCTTCGAAACAACGCCATGGCTCAAGCACTCCGTGATTAAAACCGTGCCATCTCTGCACGATAAACCTACGATCACCAGAACCAGAGCCGCTTCCACCACCCCAACGTTTCTTCAAGTATGACATCTCCAACCGTCACCAGAGACGCTACTACTCCACCATCAGAGCAAGATACTGGAAGAGCCGGAAGAAGCCGACCTCCTTTTACCACTGTTGATTTAATGAAAAGACAAAAGGTTCTCATAAGGCTCAGACAGACGTGTTTATAACTCAGGAAGAGATACATATTTCCTCAAGACACTAACGGAGCGGCAACCATAAGAGTCACGTCAACCCAAGAGGGAGCTGACAAAGAATACTTTTAACATCCGGTGCAAGCACTTCAGCAAGACGTGCGTTTATAGATGAAGAGGCTCGCGTTTCTCTTGAACGCCCAGTAGAAGGGAATCAGAAATCCAATTTCATCACACGTAAACATCAGGAACGACTTTTCCAAAATCGAGGAAAAGGAAATCAACAACCCTCCTGAGTTCACAGAGACCCTCTTCTCGTCAGGAGTTGCACGATTTCTGGGGACTTCGCCCACAAAGTCGTGCAGTCTATGATGAAACAGTTATGTGAGATTCTATATTTCTCCAATGCGTGGCGTCAAGAAATATTTGCATCCCTCAGCCGCACTGCATCAGGAAAGCAGGTGTTTCCAGCCAGGGAAGCCGTTCCCAAACCCCAACCTCTCCTGGAAAGCACGATCGATAGATGGAACTGGGGACTCCTAACCTCTGTTCACTTAAGGGATGTCGATTTTGACAGAACGCGGTCTCCGACTTCAACATGGTAACCGTCAAGGCTCTGAGAGTTGCAAGGCGCCGTTTCAACGTTATCTCCAGAAGTGGATCCGCTTCAACGTTCTCCAGCAGCGGTTCCACTTCAACGTTCGCTTCAACAGCCGCTCTGCTTCAACGTTCGCTTCAACGTCCTCTCCAAGAGCCGAAGCCGCTTCAACACCACTCCTTCCTGCAAAGGGTCCTGCCATCACACTCCCCATGTGAAGGATCATGATCGCAACCAGCCAATCTTCGTAGTCATGGCCACCTTTTGATCTATCCCGCCAAAACTCGTGACCATGGACAGTTTGCTCGCTTACGCATCCAGCCAATCCTTTTACTTCCATGGATGCACATAAAATTCTAGCCAACCTACATTGTTCCCATGACAATGTAGTCTCTTATGATTACATCTGCTACCAAGATCTATTGCCGCTGATTTGTTGATACCATCCAGAGCTTCACCACAGCAGCAATCACTATAAAGATCAACACGGAATCCCTTCACTGTCAAAGCTCAGAAGACACAGTCAACCAAAAGGCCATAGCCACAACAAGTTCACCTACTCTTAAAGGGTGTAGCGCAAGAATATCATCACCTCTCTGTCTAGAAGACGCCTTCAACAGTTTACGAGGCCGCGACGAATCCTAAGCCTGTTCAGAGGAAAACAACTTCAGAAACTAAATAAAAATGCGACCGGGGACTGCTTATCGCATTCTATCTCGACGACCATCAAAGACTCATGAGATGACTCCAGAGACGCGGCTGAAACATTTTCTTGAAGAAACAGAGGGAGCCACGATAAACAACATAACTCTCTCATTCCTACCTCTTCGCTATCCAAAATAATTCGTCCATGTGCATCCCAGCAACACATCCAGAAGAGTACAATAAGATTGTATCAAATCCCGTGGACATGGATTCAAGGCGATGCAATGAAAGTAGGCTACATATGGGGACTACCAGCATGGGACGCTTTCACTCCCCTCAACCTGGTTATTTCTGATTTCAACATCATCACTGCCGAAGTTTTACGAGCCGCAGGAATTTATCAATATGAAGTCGTACATGTGCATCGAAGACTCCAAAAGCACGCCACAAAGATACATTCAAATATTCAGCCATGCCATCAGATCTAACAGAAATATAACTGGGGACTGCTCACCGCATCCCATTCCATACGATAGTCCAAGATTCAGATGCTGGTTCGAAGTATGTCTCTTGGAACAAAGTCCTTGAAGACTTGATAGCAGCACATCGGCCCACTCATCTATTTCATCCTATGGCTTCGGAAGATTTCTACCATACAATCATCCACGACATATCATCATCGCGATTAAGAGGCCCAAGTACTGAACAACCTAAAATCAAGGATGAACCGACAACGCAACCGCAATCTCCAAGACTGTCCCTGACATGATCATTGCCGAGCATATATTTCATCCATCCATCCTAAGAATGCAGTGGAGTTTTGGTAAATTTTGGAATCCACTGGAGAGACACTGCAAACGAAAGCACGGATTCAGACGAGCAACAGAAGAGGGTCGATACCTCTTTTCATGCGGACGGAGTTTCTAGAGTTTGAACAGAGTGAAGATTCCTTCTTGCTCCATGAATAGATGACTGGGCGCGACTATGCCACCTCGGGACCGCAGCATCCCTCCTGAATTCTTCCTAAATTTTACTGTCGGTCTATTTTCACCTCCTAAACTAGCTCAGAACCTAAATATTTTCGCGTAGGGAGATAGGAAATTCTTTTCCGATAGAAATGGAGGGGCGGACCGTCAAAATATGAGTTTGTACCAGAATTCTACAACAATTCTAGTAAAGGGCGCTAATTAGGGTTTCAGCATGCCAAACCCTAATTTAGACAAAGTTGCCATCATTCCACGGAACTGAAACCGGTCGTAATCCTTCCAAGGAACTCAAGCTAGCTCCACTCCAAGCCGCGCAACACCTGCTCCTCCACTCCAAGCCGCGCAACGCAAGCGACTCTATTCCAAGACGACCAATGCTGACATCTCCATTCCAAGCCGACCAATGCTGACGGCTCCATTCCAAGCAGACCAATGCTAACGGCTCCAAGTCCAAGCCGACCAATGCTGACGGCTCGTTCCAAGCCAATCTAATACTAGCGGCTTCCCTTCACGCCAAATCTACGCTAGCGGCTCCGTTCTGCGTTTTGAAGCCTAGCCCATAGGACGCATAACCATTCCAGACCGAGGCCAACAACTTGCATCTTGACCAGCGATTGCCTCTACCATTCCGCAGCCCAACCAACAACACCACGGGTAGAATTCACACAAGGCCGCCAACACAAGAATCACGAATTCTCCTTACCTCTCGAAAAAGGTTAGTCGGGTCTTCCTGACCATCTTTCCATGACTTTCCGTTTCGATTTTGTCTTTGTGTGTCACCATCTTATACTTACCTCGCAATAATTCTCATGTTCTGATCTAAGCAGGGGACTTAATGTTGATGGTGGTTTTTAGCTTAGGGTTAAAATCGTAAAACCTTACATCTGACATGACATCACTAGCGCATTTATTGAATCATCCAACATGCCTACATAAGAATTACCAGGGTACCTTTTTTTTTATGCATGTGTCATGTTCCACGGCAGAAACCTTAGTATTGACCGACATCACCTTCATACCAAATCCTAATTCTCACGCCACCGTTCCAATGGCAAACCATGCCATCCACGTCTCCGCGCCAAGGCATGCCAACCATGCCGGCCGCACCACCGTGCCGATGGAAAACCATGCCAGCCACGTCTCCGCGCCAAGGCCTGCCAACCATGCCAGCCGCACCACCGTGCCAATGGTAAACCATGCCAGCCACGCCTCCACGCCAAGGCATGCCAACCATGCCAGCCGCACCATATGTGCCAATGGCATGCCGTGCCAGCCACATCTCCGCGCCAAGGCATGCCAACCATGCCAGCCGCACCACCATGCCAATGGAAAACCATGCCATCCAAGTCTCCGCGCCAAGGCATGTAAACCATGCCATCCGCACCACATGTGCTAATGGCATGCCGTGCCAGCCACATCTCCGCGCCAAGGTATGCCAACCATGCCAGCCGCACCATGTGTGCCAATGACATGCCGTGCAATATTTCCACGCAAAGGCATGCCAACCATGTCATATGTGCCAATGGCATACCGTGCCAGCCGCATCTCCGCGCCGACGCATGCCGACCATGCCAGCCGTCCCAACATGCCAATGCCATGCCGGCCCTAAACCATGCCACTGGCTGCCAAACGAAGGGTTGCAACAATCAACGACTACCCTTCCATCTGAGATGTATATCTCATCCGTCCAGGTTCGCCACCAAACGCATGGCAACTTGCGGCCCAAAGCCAAACAACACGGTTTTACCAAAACCCTAATTTTGGTCGCGCCTACACTATGTCAAAGCCATGCCGGCCGTGAACCATGTCGCTGGCTGCCAAACGAAGGGTTTCAACAATCAACGGATACCTTTCCATCTGAGATGCAGATCTCAGCCGTCCAAGTTCGCCACCAAACGCATGGCAACTTGCGTCCCAAATCCAAACATCACGGTTTTACCAAAACCTTAATTTTGGCCGCGCCTACATTATGCGAAAACCATGCCGGCCCTAAACCATGTTGCTGGTTGCCAAACGAAGGGTTGCAACGATCTACGACCACCCTTCCTCCTGATATGCGGATCTCATCCGTACAAACCTGCCACCAAATGACTCATGGCAATGTCTTGGCTTCAATGCTAACACTCTGGTCACGGCACCAACCTGGCTACGACGCCTATTCTTTGGTCACGACACCAACTTGGCTACAAACACCGAATCCTTTTGCCATGCCACATGTAGCAACATGCTACACGTTTTCCACGAAAACACTCGAGACATCAACACATGTCACAAACTGGGGGATGCTCATTAGGGTATTGGTTTGGCGGTTTACAGCGTGCGGCGTACACTACGCCCGTTACAAGACAGTGTCATAAGAATAAGGCGGTTAGTAAATACAGGGAGTAATGGTGACGCTTTCCTTCATTATGGAACATCAATTCCAGGCGTTACCGGTTACCACCTCCTCCCATTTACTCATCCGTTTCTATTTCTTACGAGACCAGAGTACGTTTCACTTCGACTTGTATAAATAGGTCTTACATATTTCCACCGAACAACAAGTTTTGGTCAGGAGCATACAACACTCATAAATCACTTGTTAGCTTTCCCATATGTTAGCTTTCACTTTCTGAGACAAGTCAAATTACTACTTTTCCAGAATCAACTATTCTGGTCTCAACACTCTCTTCGCTTCCCTCCCCAAAACCAACCCTTCTCCTTCACTTTGTGACCGAAGCAAGTCTGGAACGACCATTTCTTGGTTTAGTCCGGATTTGTACATATTGATCTCTCGAACAACAACAACACACGAAATTACCGAAACTGGAAGAAACTGTTTTCACCCTCAAACATATGTATGAAAACTATCATACTTATACGACTTTCGTCTCAAGAGTAGGAGATAGAGTAGATAGACTTTTGAGTGACAGATGGGTTCAAGTCTCCACATACCTTTTGGTCGGATGAAGTTCCACTGGTTCCTTGAGTAGTTCTTCGTCTTCGTAAGATAATCGCCATGGAGTCTGGAGCTCAACGATTCCTAACTATCCTAGACCGAGACTTAGTCATAAGTAAACTAGAAATCAAGACATATAGTTTTGATCACTAACACTGACAAACATGCTTGAGATATGCGAGTTCGACCGAGCAATGCTCTAAAAATCTCCCCCTTTGTCAACTTTAGTGACAAAACTATCAATACATATGGATTACAAAATAGATAAAACTTTGTAGCTTCTCGTCCGCATGCTTTATCTCCTTGGTGCTTCAACATTACTCGAAAACTTCGTCTTTTCCAAGTACTCCCATGATTCCATAGATGTTCAATTAAGCATCATAGTTGTTGAAGTTCCGTAGCCATAACAATGAGAAAACAAAAGCTCTCGATCATTGTTATACAATGTCATAATATTATTACACAGCATCAAAGTTCTTATATCACAACTTCGACAACAATACTATGGTGATATGTATCACTCCCCCTTAGTCAATACTTTCTTCTCAACATGAAAACCACTCCCCCTTACGTAATGACCCGTAAATCATATGTATTTGTAGTGTGAACTACATATTAATTCTCCCCCTTTTTGTCAATAAAATTGGCAAAGGTACGAAAACAGGATCCTAATGAAATTTCCACGAAGACGCTTCAATACCAAAGAAAAGTACATATCAACTTATTTAGATGCAATCATAAAGTCGAAGATAAATGCATTCATCAAGGAGTTTACAAAGATACAAGATAACCCCTAAATAATTCCACATCCGCACTCCCCATAAAGATATAGAAATTAAGCGCAAGTTCAAAAGAACTCTCCCACATTTGATGTCATTCCCGAGAGAACAACAAGAGCGACCTTACTTTTACAAGAAAAGAAGTATTTTATTGGACACCAAAAAACCATAATGAAATGATTTTCTATATCCGAAATTCTCAACTAAACTAACAACAAGTAAACCCATGATCAATTTAATCGGAACACACAATCAAATTAAACACAAAGGTGATCAATTTAATTGAACATGCTCGACATAAGAGAACTTACGGATCTACGACTATGTTAACCATAAAAGAATGATTAACTCAATCGTTTTATGCTCAACACAAGAAAACCTTATGGAGCATTGCAATATACACATAAGATATGGATCAGGGAAAGATCAATACTGCGGCATATACAAAGATTCATTCTATTTTCATCATTATTTGCATAATGACATATAATAGACATAACTTTGCAAACAAAATATTTTAACCTATCTTCCATCAAAAATTGACATAATAGGCTTAACTTTTGTTTGTCAAAAGTTCATCGATCTTGTATCAATACTTGCATATCGACATATAAAAGAGCTAACTTTTGACATCGTCTGGGACAATAATAGTTCACGGACACAAACACACATATCCCATAACATATTTCAATACATAAAACCATAAAGATTAATACTGCAAAAATCATCTTCCAAAACAACTTTAGAATTTAAATAAATAAATCTAAAAACATGAAGATGAAAACGTTGGACATAGCTATGTGTACTCACAATAATGGCTATTCCAAACACTAGTTATTCTTCCTAAAAACACAAGAATAGAATTCTCATAAGAAGATTTACTAGACATTAAGATCTTTGAAAAATTCCTTGTCGTCCCCGAACTCCTTGTCGTCAACAGCCGTTGGAACGTATGGTTCATGGAGGAAGGAGTCAATACCAATAAACCTTCTTGGATGATGATGTCGAACCAGGGCCTTCTGAATTTCTAATGATCTTAAAACACAAGCCTTTATTTTCCGAATCTCTTTCCTTGCCAGCTTCAACTCTTCAAGAACATCAGAAAACTTCTGAGAGTTTGAAGGAACAACTCTTGGCTTCCTCACATTCCTTCTTTTTCTTTTTAAAGTTGGAGGCGATTGAGATTTCTGTTTTTCCTTAGTGATTGATGGCTTAACAATCATATTGACATCTTTTCCATCAGAAGACATAATGCTTGGAATTTCCATGAAAGCACGATTTTGTGAGAGGAATTCACAATAAAAACTCAACAAGCAGTTTAAGATATAAAGAGTATCAGAGAAGGAAAAAGGAATGTAGGGTTTCGAAACCTTTAAATAGGTTCGTACACGTTCAACTCACAATCCTATAAAGAGTAGAGTTGTCGATAATAACCCTCTTCTTTTGGCAAACAGGTCCTTTTCAATATCAACAATGATATGAAGGAATTCCAAAAACCAAGCAACACAAAGCTAGACACAAAACAAAAAAAAAAACTACATGTGCAAGATCTTGTCTCTTTTGAACAGGCGCATGAGACAAGATGCACATTACAACACAATCAAGTTGTGCTGTGGTGAACAACAATTTGTCCACCATGACCCTTTTGGTTGGAATTCATGGAACCCTGCCTTTCCGTATTTTTAGACCATGTTTTATTCTCTAATGGCTTAGTTCTATCTTTGGAAACTAATCTCTTCGAGGAAGATACGATCTTACATACCTCAGATGTTTTCTCCGCGAGTTTAAGCTTGGTGGCTAGACGATCTGCTCTTTGTTGAAGCTTGATGACATATCTCATCTTGTGTTTGTACTTGAAACACTTTGAAAAACTCATGTCCCTTGAGACAACAATAGGAGCATGTCAACGCAAAAGATTATTCAGGCGCCTTTGAAACGCAAGCTGCTAGGCACAAGGTAGATCCTGAAACATTAAACGAAGGGTTTCCAACAGAGAGTTCAATTGATTCTTCCATCTTGATTGGGATCTTTTCTAAAAGATTATAAAGATTGATATATGTATTTCTACAATTATCAAAATTAATATTTTCACATAAAAGAGCAACACTTGATTTTTTGTCTTCATCAGAATCATAATTGTCAGACTTCTCATCAAGTGACGCAGCAAGACCTTTGTTCCCAGTGTATTTTCTACGATTTGGGCACTCGTTTGCAAAATGACCAAATCCTTTACACTTAAAGCACTGAGGCATATCCTCGTCATCTGTTTTCATCTGTGTCCCTATTTTTAGAAGGAATACGATTATGAGGTTTGACTGATGCTTTAGGCTTATCTCTGGAGAACCGTTTACTTCTCTTCAACAGAAGATCTCTAAACTGTCTTGTGATCATCGAGACTGATTTGTCAAGATCTTCATATGATGAATCCATCTCAGAGTGATCATCTTCAGAGATGTACACATTTTTACTTTTATCAAGTAATTTTGTGTCTTTCAGTGCTTTGAACGCAACATCCTTTGATTTGGACGAATGTTCGTGAAAAAAGATCTTAAGCTTCCCAACCAGCGTATTTCTGGAGAGGTTATCAAGGTTATTTCCCTCAACTATGGCATGCTTCTTAGACTCGTATCTAGATGGCAGCGATCTGAGAATTTTCATCACAGTGTCCTTTTCAGGAATAGTCTTACCCAATGCAAAAGATGCATTAACAATTTCAGACACTTTGTGATTAAACTCATCAAATGAATCTTCATCTGCCATACGAAGGTTTTCCCAATCGGAATTAAGGTTTTGAATCCTAGCTTCCTTTTCACTGATATTTCCTTCGAATACGGTTTCTAAGATATCCCACGCATCTTTAGACCTA
Organism: Papaver somniferum; assembly: GCF_003573695.1. NCBI lineage: Eukaryota > Viridiplantae > Streptophyta > Magnoliopsida > Ranunculales > Papaveraceae > Papaver > Papaver somniferum. Next base: position 109,108,133 of record NC_039367.1, read on the forward strand.
GTGCAATTGGACACATGGTGCTGAAGATTTGGGGTAATGGCATGTATGATGGCATTCAAACCGTCGGAGTTTTGCTTTGCAGAAAATATCTCAGCAGCATCGTATTCGCCAATATTTTTTGGAACATTAACGTTACCTACTGCAACAACGGGAGCATCATAGCCATTAACAACATATACTTATGATTGAAAATCACGCGCTTGAAGAAAATCTCGCATAGCAATTTTCCACCATAAGTAATTAGAGCCATCGAAGACTGGTGGTACGTTAATAGAGATAGCACCTCTGTCCATAGAGTCAGATCACTACAAACACATACTTGTAAGGTCTTGAACGTGTTTTCCTGCTCTGATACCAATTAAAAAGCGGGGGTCTAACAACCACACCCAATATTTCGATTAACAATCTGTATGGACTAACTCCAATATACTTTTAAGAGAATCAACTAGATAGTCAAACTCAATCTTAATAAAAATTATATCAAGGAGTTAATATCTCTATCTCTTGATTTGATTTATACTCAAGCAAATAATAATTTGCGAGTCTTTATCAAATACAAGGATAATAAACTTGGATGGTACCAAATACCAAATATCCAAGGATCAATCAATTTCCAATCAACAACCAAAGGTTGGATTTCACAATTGATCGATACAAACGCACAACCTGTGATATCTCAATTATATAACAAAAGATAATGCAGAATAGAAATAACACAGACACCGAGGAAACCGCAAATGCAGAAAAACCCCGGGACCTAGTCCAGATTGAACACCATATTGTATTAAGCCGCTAAATACACTAGCCTACTACAAACTAACTTCGGTCTGGACTGTAGTTGAACCCTAATCAATATCACACTTATTCAAGGTACAGTTGCGCTCCTTACATCTCTGATCCCAGCAGGATACTACACACTTGATTTCCTTAGCTGATCTCACTCAAAACCAAGAGTTGCTACGACCCAAAGTCGAAGACTTTAATAAACAAATATGTATCACACAGAAAAGTCTACGATAATAGATAAATCTTTCTCCCACAGATAAACCTACAAGTTTTGTTCCGTCTTTTGATAAAATCAAGGTGAATAGGAACCAATTGATAAACCAGACTTATATTCCCGAAGAACAACCTAGTATTATCAATCATCTCACAATAATCTAAATTGTATAGTAGCGAAACCTGATATTGCGGAATCACAAACGATGAGACGAAGATGTTTGTGATTTCTTTTTAGCTTGCCCTATCGGAGATATAATCTCAAGCCAATCTTACAATTGAACTCGTACGATAGAAAATGGCAAGATCATATCGCTCAACTACAAGAGAAGTAGTTTCGTCTGGCTTCACAATCCCAATGAAGTCTTTAAGTCGTTAACCGACAGGGTCTCGAGAAGAAACTTACGGTTAAAGGAGAATCGACTCTAGCAAACCAATTAGTATCACACAGGAGGTGTGGGGATTAGTTTTTCCAGTTGCTAGACGTATCCCTTATATAGTTTTCAAATCAGGGTTTGGAATCCAAGTTACCTTGGTAACAAAGCATTCAATATTCACCGTTAGATAAAAACCTGATTTATCCAAGCTAATATCTTTCAACCGTTAGATTGAAATTTAGCTTGTCACACACACAAATGAAATGCATTCATTTAGGTTGGAGTAACCGTACCTAAACGTGTACACTTAGTTGGTTCACAAATAGTTAACCAATGGTTAGCCATATGAGCACTTTCATATTAACCGTATTCATCTTTCTCATAACTAGTTCAAGAGTTGTTCAATTGCTTAGATCTTTATACATAGACACAATTGAAACAAAATCGATTTGATTCACTTGAATCAATTCATGAACAATATAGCCACGGTTTGCAAAGATTGCATTCCTTATTGATTTATTGCCTAAGTTCATGAAACTACCGATTTGAGAAATATAACCAGCTTAGGTACGCGTACGGGTATGTGTACCATAGCAACCGGACTTGAGTTTGAAAACTCAGCAAAAATTTTCGGTTTGAAAACTTCCATGGGTACGCGTACACATACCTAGGTGACTGGTTTTCAGTTTGCAAACTTCACAAACTACAACAGAAATTTTCGGTATGAAAACTTCCGCCAGTACGCGTACCTAACCTGTCTCCTTCACCAATACAACATGCACACATATGCACGCACTTGGTTTCCGGCACATGGATTTACACTAATGTGCGAACCCACTATATATGCTTATATCCATAGTTGGTTACGTAATCTCAACTCTACATTTCAATTATTGAAACATTCTTCTATAATGTTATAATAGTCGTTAGACATAAAGAATCGACTATCATCATCAAAGCTATTTTCAAGATTGAAACGTCATCATGACTTTTGTCACGGGTAAATATGAAAATGGTTAAAGCAAAAGCTTACCAATACATATTTCGAGAAAAAGATAGGCGAGTAAATTCAGCTCGAAATAGCAAATGTGTATGTATGAAAACTATCATACTTATACGACTTTTGTCTCAAGAGTAGGAGATAAAGTAGATAGACTTTTGAGTGACGGATGAGTTCAAGTCTCCAGATACCTTTTGGTCGGATGAATTTCCACTGGTTCCTTGAGTAGTTCTTTGTCTTCGTAAGATAATCGCCATGGAGTCTGGAGCTAAACTACCTAACTATCGTAGACCGAGACTTAGTCATAAGTAAACTAGAAATGAAGACATATAGTTTTGATCACTAACATTGACAAACTTGATTGAGATAGCAATGCATGCGAGTTCAACCGAGCAATGCTCTAACACTCCCGGTTAAGAAAGTAATTGTGCAAGTCAATTTATTTTGGTTTGTATCTATTGTTTGTGGCTTAGTAAAAATACGAGAGTATTTGTTTAGTCCAATTGATTCTGGATAAGAGAAACTAATTTAATTCTGATCTTAGTTAGACTTATCAATCGGGGGATTCAGTTATTCAAGTCTAACTGAATGCCTTGACAAGAAAAACTAGTTAACTAACCTAGTGTTTGTATTGTCTAAAGAGAAAGGTCTAAGTTATTGTCTGAATAATTAGAGCCTGATGAGAAAAATAAAGTTAGTTCTGATCTTTATTTTGGTCTTATCAAAATAAGCGACTGTACATACACAATCGGTCCAAGAAGGGAATTGAGTATCTTAGTCGAATTGTTGGATTTTTGGGAAAATTACTTCGGGAATTGGTTTCCTTGATAATATATTGAAACTAAATTACTTTGTAGTTTCGGTTTTAATATTGGTTATCTAAAATAGTATGTGAAACCTTCGTGCTTAACTCTTATAGGTTGTATACAAGTCTTATAAGATTTGTAAGATTGTTGATGGTGGATTTTTTAAAGGATAAAATCGTAAAATCATGATCTTGCATGTTTCTGACACGGCTTCAGACACGTATGTGAAACTCATATTTTAGGATTCGTGAAAGCTCATTTCATAATCTCTGACTGAACGTACACCCTCTCAGAGCTCTGTATGAATATGTTATTCGTAAAGCCTCTCAACTGAACTTTTCGACACTTCGCATATTTCATCAACACTTCTACATAGAATCGAAATGATTTGACGAATCCTAGACATATTGCATGCTAGTATAGAGCGTTAATGTCTACAGGATGCCACACTGTTCCCTGACTATGTATAATACATATGTATAGAATCTCTTAATGATTGGACGGCTCCTAGACATATTGCATGCTAGTATAGAGCGTTAATGTCTTCAGGATGCCACGCTGTTGCATGATTATGCAGAATCAATATTCAGAACGACTATGATGCCTCATCATCTCATACCTCGATTCTCGAATAAACATAATGCTCCTAGAAATATTGCATGCTAGTATAGAGCAATTCACAGAATAAATTCTAGCGCAACATTCATCGATTGAATTCCTAGAAAAATAATCTATTTTATTATTCCGTTTCATGGCTTATTCCCAGATGAATTCCATGAATTAGTAATAGATAATCAATCTGTCTCATTATTCCTTTTCATGGCTTGTTCTCAGCTGAATTCTATGAATTAGTAATAGAGATTCACTGTTCAAGCATCTGGGCCACCACCGAGACTTAACAATAATGCACAAACGAGCACCCAAATATGCATGAGTGAGCACCCAAATGCATATACGAGCATTCAAAAATATGGACGAACGAGGAAACCTATGCAAAATAGGAAGGAAAATAATATAAAATAAAATAAAAGAGGTGCACGGGACCAAGCCCACCGGCCGGCCGGTCATGCCGCCTTGGCATTGTCGCCTCTCCCTTTATTTTATTTTATTTTATTTTATTTTTCTAACTTATTTTATTATTTTTCCTCGTCTCTTGAAAACTCCTCGTTTGAGCAAACTTCCTCGTTTGAGCAAAACTCCTAGTTTCTCCATATTTCCTCAAATGATAAAAATAATAATATAAAACAGGGAAGAGCAAGGGACCGGGCACATGGGACGCACACCTCCCCAATTTCTTATTTTATTAATATTATTTCTTCCCTCATCTCATGAAATTCCTTCGTTTGAGCAAAAACCTAATTTTTCCAGATTTCTCAAATATTGCTCAAACTATTAAAAGCCAAAAAGTCAAATGGTCACACGACCATCCGGGCTTCTCACGGGAAATATTAAAATATAATTTATTTTAGTATTCTCAAAACATTGGTCGCACAAGCAAAGTTCTACTTTCTCATTCAAGCAAAATCGAGAGTTTCAGAAAAGATCAAACTCTTCTGAAAATCCAAAATATTTCTCGAACGCGCACCAGAAAGTACCAAAATTCTTAGGATTGAGTCAAGGACAATATGGTGACACGGGCATGCCACCTTGACCAACCAAGGTCGGCCTTTTGGATTACAGAAGCCGGTCCTACGCTCTCTTATGATTTTGACCTAATTAATATTCCATAATTCATATTGGGTTCAAACTCTTTCCAAACAACTTGGTGTTTATGGGTGAAAATTATTTCAGCTGGTTTTGGTAATTTGGGGTGTGTGGATGAGAAATGAATCTAAACCCTAAACAAATGCACTGCACGGGAGTGCTTTTGATTCGAGAGATCAATCTGTACAATTCTGGACTAAACCAAGAAATGGTTGTTCCAGACTTGCTTCGGTCACAAAGTGAAGGAGATGGGGTTGATCTTAGGGAGGGAAGTGAAGAAGGTGTTGAGATTGTGGAGGTGTTGGATGTTTATGACTTGTATCAGAATATCGAACTGGCTTCCAATAATGTAAGCAATCAGCTCTGGGTGTCTGAATACGTTGTATCAACAATTGGTTTCTGTCTTGTCTGTCTTGGAAATAGGGAGGAGAACCTATTTATACAAGTCATTGAGCCTAACCCACGTCTCTCGTGGGAAGTGGAGGAAGTGGAGTGATGGAGTAGTGGAGTCGTGTTAGTGATTGTCACAGGATCAGGTATGAGCCCACTCCTCCCATCATCACTAACCGTCCATGTCTTCCTGACACGTTCTTGTGATGGCGCGTTGCACGCTATAAACCTCCAGACCGATACCCCAGTATGTATCCCCGAATTTTTGACATGCTTGATGTCTCGATTGCGTGGATCGTGGGAACCACAGAAGGTAGCATACGGTGCTAGGTTAAATAACTAAGTTATTTAGGAAGTCGATATTCATGAAATATCGTGTGTATTCTATACACGTAACACATCAAATATAATCAATGTGTATGAAGCATCGTTGTTTTAAGGCTTAATGGAGTAAGTCGCAGATTAAGCGTCTTAGAACAGATGCATGCTTAGCTATCTTCGAATGATAGTTTGGAGGTTGCACAGGCAAGCCCTCCCTTGTCCGATCACATGATGTGGTAGGGTGATGTATGGTAATCACCACGACACCTTATTGGCCATTTAACTCCTAGCCTGTGCTGCCTAACCAAGCTGGTAAAGTTGGACGGATGAGATGATATATGACGCTCATCTGCGGCGGTTGATGAAGTTTTAGGGTTTTGAAGAGGTGCAAGCATCACTCTTCAGCTTGGTCGAAACCAAACATGTGAGGTGTTCTTGGAAGGACCGACCGGGAAGGCGTGTAGACGGCTTGCCGGTGTGCATGTCCATACCTCACTGCCCCATGAAGATGCAATCTAGGCCACTCAAGTTTACCGGTAAAGAGGAGTGGCTGAGATAGATTTGCGACAAGAATCCTGTGCCGCAAAGGATTTCCAAAGGGGAGCGGCATGCCATCTTCAGGGCGCACGAACCGAGGCGTCTGGTCCTGCCTTGCTCTGGTCGGTCGGACATAGAGGTATACGGGCCCACGATGATCATGTAGATACTCTCTGGACCTCTTTAGTCTATTCCTGCACCTTTTATCCAGGCTGGCGCAGATGGACGCTCGTGATCGATTTACGACACATGTAATATGACGCAAACCCTAATTAGGGTTTTATGTTGGTCGCGCGCATGCTACTTTGGTCGGAAAAATTTGCATGCTATGCTCTTCGTTTGGATTGGCCGACCACGTGGGACCCACATTGGGCCGGTGATGAACAAGGTGATACCTGACTGATGGTCATAGGCCAGATATAAGCCATCCAAACATGTTGGTGAAGTTGGATGGTCGTGATCAATCTGAGACCCTTAGTGGAATTTCCTGCGACCCTTTAAGCCTCACGCCGGCCCAACTTCAGGCAACCGCACGTCATTCCGTGGCTAAGTCAGGGGAGGATAGATTATGCAGGTAGGAAGGGGGCCTGTTGGCGTACACCATGGTACTTTTCCGACCGGACTTGGAACAATCTACGTTGTCCAACCATGCCGGCGAAGTTGGACGACCATGACTGTTTTTTAAGTCTGGTTTGGCCGGCCCTTGTCGCGCGATCCTTTTTAGCTTCTCCAAACCATCCTGGACATCCAACTCTGGGTTGGCGTTCGGTGGCCATTTGAAGGGCGTGGTATGTATTCGACCAGCCAGGGCATAACCGGTCCCGCTAGTGGTCATTGTGGGGATAGCCTGCTCCTACTGAGGATCGTCTAGGCTATAAAATCATGCGGCCAACCTGCGTGGCCATGATTATTTCTGAGACTGGCACGGGCAGTCCAGATTATACTCAATCGGGCTAGTATAACACACCGAGAGGAATGCTCAATCGGGCTAGTATAACACACCGAGAGACTTCACTCAATCGGGCTAGTATAATACCGAGAGAGATAGCCTGTACGGGCATTTCGTGCATGCCTCACTATTGACACTCGGAGATTTGTGTTACCCTGTTAGGAGCAACACTCAGTCCTCATGCCACATCAACAATGAGGGTTCTCAGGAACAACACAGAAAATACAAGGCTAATAAAGCATTAATAAAGTGAAGAAGTATAAATCCACAGAAAATCGGGATTGTTGCTACATGCTCCGTTGTGGGTATATTTAATTTACAGGGATTGTTGCCACATGATCCATTCTGGGTGAATTAATAAAGTGAAGAAGTATTCATCACTCAAATGGCTTTATCCTTTACAAAATGTCAGCCTATTAAAATTCGGCTTTTACAATTTTAGCCTTAAACAAAAATCCACCATCAACATTAAGTCCCCTTCCTAGCACACAATGGTTACACTATTGCGTGGTAGGCATGAGATGGTGACAATTTACATATCGAAATGACCAAGCTAAAGTAAATATATATTTACTGCGTGAGAGAAGACTGTCATATGACCCAAGCGTCCCGGAGCTGGTTGAGCCGTTCCTCCTCATCAGTCTTTTCCGATCTTAATTAGGGTTTGGAAGAGAGTACGATTTGGTTATTCGAGCCGCTTTGACTTTCTTTGAATCCCTCCGTATATCCCTGGATGGAACTCGGTCCGCTTCTTGGACTGGGTGTGCTTACTCTCATTATACGACATCGTCTCCCAAACACGTCCGACAAGCATTGTATATCTGATAAGTATTGTTGATCACTATCCCGGATCAGTAGCCTTTATAGGTGGTAAGCAAAGAATCCTTTTCTCCTGGGATCTTGTTGGATCGGGAAATATAAAGAAGACTCCAAGGACCTTCTTCCTATCAAGTAATCACTTTCTTCGATATCTCAGGTACTGCTCCATGTCTATCTGATCCTCTGATTCACCACGATGATTTTTTTTTTTGACATGCAACTGTAACCTCTTTTTTGCAGTACATCATGGAAGCAGTTGGTGATGACCACTCTGTAACTTCTCCAGAAAAAAGTTTCGAAGTCAACAAGCCTGAGGCTAAGGCGCACGAGGAGATGATGGCTAAAATCGACCTCCCACTTCGCGAAGTTGGTCGTGCTATACAGGGGATGTCCATTCTGCATCTGCGTATTTCCAGGGGACGTATTTGTGCCCTTTCAGCTACAATCGATATGGAGGAGCAATGGAGGCATGATGAAGCATCGCAAGTACCAGTGAGCGCGAGAGCGGGGAGGTTTGCAGCACGGTTAAAGAGGCGGAGGGTTGAACACAAACGTCCTCCAGGTGATGCAAAGTGTGATTATCCAATCCACGACGGTGGGATAATCCTTGATTCCGACATATATGAGCCCGAATGTCTGAAAGTGATTGGCACAATCTCCAATGTTGCAATGAGTTCTGATGAAGGTACAGAGGCTGTCCCTGCTGAGGATGTTGAAGCGGAGAATGTTGCTACAGAAATATCCGAAAAGAAGAGCGAAGCGTCTCCGAAGGAAGTGAACCACAATGATGGTGTTTAAGCGGGTTCTAATGGCGGTGAAGACACAATCAATCTTCTTGATGACTAGATCTCCCTGTTCTTTCTTCTTCTTTTTTTTTCGAATATATTCCCGTAACTTGCGAACATTTTCCTTGCACTCAGTGGCGGCTGAGTTTAAGGTCCTTTTTTACTTGATTGATTGAATAAGGGTTTCACACTGTTTCTTGATGTAAATATTCCAACATGGCCATATCGGGTGCGATCATATGTTGTTCTTGCAATGAAAAAGAGAATGCCATAATGAAATACCACAGACCTGTCTATGCTCCTGACGCGAGATCTCCCTGGTCTTGCTGGGTAAACGGCCCAAAATGCCTTCCTTATTCTGCACATATCTTATTTCCTGGACATCTTCCAGAGAATGAAAAATGTTTGTTAGGTTTTCCTTCCAGGCCTGCTCTAGTGGGTAATGATGATTTAGGCAGACTCAGAATTCCGTTTCTTCTTTTAGGGGTAAAGAAATTCCTAGATGGAGATAATATTTTGATTAATTTGAAAATTGAAAATGGAAACCCTAATTATGAATGCAAGCAATGCAATCATTTTCTGGAGGAATTACAAATACGGCATGAAAAGGAAATTGCGGAAGAAACACGCTGGAAAAAAGAAAAGCATAGCGTTTCAAATATGGAGGACGCTGGAAAAAATGGTAGCACAACATCTTAAGTACTGTAAGGTTTGATCCACCGTGAGTGAACCGTCATGCCTTCCAATTTGTCAGCGTTGATGAGCTTGCAGTAGCCGCCTAAGGCAACATCTGCTACCAGGTATGGTTCATCCTCCTTTTCGGTGGGTGAATCAGGCTGAGTGGTAACTCTCACCGTCATGCTCCCAACTTTGAAGTGGTTGTCTTCGTCAGTAGATCTCCGATGCGAAATGGGTTTGGGTGTTGTACAGATACCCGGTCCTTGGCCTTGTCGCCTTTGATCGAGACATCTTCTAAACTCTTGATGAAACGTTTAAAGGGACCGGCCTCCCATTCACATCTCCTAGCGAGGGTTGGTTCGTCGGTTGGAGCGAGTCCCCAGGACTTATCAGAAGGAGGAGTGATTGGTTGCAGAAAGGGTTGTGTGATGAGACTTACTTGAGCTCTGAACCTTTTAATGTATGCTGGTGGGCTCTTTCCGGGAAGTTGCGTCGCACCGGTAAGCTGCAGATACGGCAACAGACAGTCTTCTTCAGGTTCAGATGGCTTGTTAGAGATTCTTTAGGGTATCGAAACCGGTAAAGGATGCGTCCCCAGCACTTCTTTGTTGTCGTGTATCCACGGGCGTCCCAGGACCGTGTCGTAATTCGAACATTCCTTGACTATGTAAAATTTGGCCTGTGTTGGAGCATCACCGATTCTGACGTCAACATCAATGCATCCATAGGCGTCCACGAATTCTCCTTCTGAGCTCCTGATCACAGTCGTACTATGGGTATCTACTTGCTTTAAAATTTTTGCGGCCCTCAGAGTCTTGACAGTGATGATGTTCAATTCGGAGGCTGCATCGATCAATGTGCTATCGAACTTGACGTCTTTCAAATGAGTGACGGTCAATAGTACCCAGTTTCCCTTGCTGGAGGTGTCTTCCGGAAAAGACCGAGGTTTCGAGACAGCTTCCTTTTCTGGATACAAACGCCTGCCTGATACGATATGATTGAGAGATGCGAATATATCCTGACGTTGTGCCTTGGAGAGATATAAGATTTCGCACAAATGATCCATCATAGATTGTACAGTCTTGCGAAAAGAGCCCCAAAAATCATGCAGCTCCCGATGGGAAGAGGATCTCTATGAACACCTTCGTTCCCCAGCTGGAGTTCTCCTGCCTCTATTTTTTCTCTGAAGATTTGTTTCAACTTGTTGCAGTCCTTGGTCGGGTGATTGACAAACCTATGATAGCGGCAGTACTTGGGGTCCGTCATGTCCTTCTCAGTCGGTGGGCGCCTGACAGGGGGCAGCTTGATAGCATTGTCCTGAATCCATGCCTCCAAGAGTTCCATTACCTCATTCATCGGAAATGGGAAGCATGTATCTTCAGCGTGTTGCGCAGGAGTTTTGCCCATTCCTTTTCGAGACGAAGTTGTGTGCGTTGGAGCCGCACGCTTGGGTTGTTTTTCGGTTGTCGGAGCTTTCCTTTTTCCTCCTTCGCCCACCACGCTCACAGAAGGACCAGTGTTATATTGTTTGTTGATAAGACGCATGCTTCCTCGATTCTCACGTGGATCCTCGCTTCGAAAAACTCTGGTTCTTTCCAACAATGCTGGGGCGGTTGTGGCTGAACGCTTGGCAGCTTCATGGAGCTCAGAGAATGTTTGGAAACCCAGGTTTTCTAACAAGGCACGGTATATGGATACCATCCCGTTATGCACAGATCCACCAACTGACGTTCGGTAACATTCAGATCATGACAATCCAAAGCTTGAGTCCTGAATCTCTTAACAAAGTCGTTCGGATGTTCATTGTTCCGCTGAGAGACCCTCCCTAGATCTGAAAAGGTGATCTGCTCAGACACAAAGAAATATTTCCTGAAGAAAGCGCTAACCATCTCTCCCCAATTGGATATGATGTTAGGTGCAATGTTGTTGTACCAGGTGTACGCCCTTCCCGTAAGTGATTTCGAGAACTCTTTCAGGCATAGAACATGATTGTATTCGTGTTCCCCCAAGGATTCCAAAAATCGAGAGATGTGTTCACGAGCGTTACCAGTACCGTCGTAAAGGGTGAATTGAGGGGAGGTGTATCCCCTAGGAAGAGGAATCCGCTGCACGTCTTAAGGGTATGGAGGTTGATGCTGGTGCATGTCCATCATATTTCCCTTGCCATGATTTTGGAGGAATCTCTCCAAGTCCTCACGTGTGATGAAGCTGGATGGCTGTCCCTTTCCCTAGAACGCTCCTGGCCCCTCTCTCTTGTACGCTCAGTAGTAACACGAGCTTCTTCGTCCATGTAGGCCTGCGTTGTTGAGGTACCCACTCCAGGCGTGCTGAATGCACCTCTTGTTGGCCCCGAGAGATGTCTCGGCTCTTGTGGCAAACGATCAGTTAGTATCTTAAGAAAAGTTGTAGATGGTGGATTTTTGACAAGGGCTAAAATCGTAAACTCATAATTATACGAAGCTCTGATCCAGCAATCAGACGTGAGTATTGAGACACGGGTCTCTCATCGAATTCTCAAGGGAGAGTACTTTCTCTCAGAGTACATGTAGATATGTAGTCTCACGACTGGACAACGACATATCTCATGAATACTGAACACTTTCAGTGATTATTTCTATATAGTATCATGAGATGGACGGCTCCTAGAAAGCTTGCTCTGCTAGTATAGAGCGATAACGTCTTCAGGAACAAACAACGAGTTTACCCTGACTATATAAATGATATAACTTACCGACAATTAATGCTCTTAGACAGCTTGCTCTGCAAGTATAGAGCCACAAAGTTAATTATTCCTAATTACAATTGCTCCTATTCCATGGTCGAATCCACGACTGGTCCCATGGAGTGGCAATAACAATTGCTCCTATTCCATGGTCGAATCTGCGACTGGTCCCACAGAATGGCAATAAACAATTGTTCTGATTCTATGATCGAATCCACGGCTTGATCTCATAGAATAGAAATAACTATATTATCTCATTACTCCGATTTCATGATCGAATCCACAATTGGTCTCATAAATGGTAATAGATAAATCTTAAATACTCCGATTCTATGGTCGAATCTACGATCCCATGGAATGGTAATGCTCACTTTATTATTCCGAATTCGTAGTCGAATCCTCAGCTGATTCTATGAATTAATAATAAACATCTTATTACTCAGTTTTATGAATTATTCTCCACTGAATTCCACAATTAGTAATAAATAATCAACAACCGGGTGCCTGAGACGCGGACGCCTTGGGGACACGAGCACGCTATCTTGACCGACCAAGATTGGCTCTTCGGCTCACGGAAGTCGGTCCCATTAATTTTCACAGTTTTGACCTAATTTGCACAATTGCTCGTATTAGGTCCAAAACTCTTCCAAACACTTTGGATTTTCATGAAGTGATCGTCAGGCGGTCACGTGACAACCCAGGGTTGGTTTCATGACTCCATGGTCGGTCCCTCGCCTCGTCATAATTAATTAGGTTTTCTCGCCTAAGGCTCAGACGAGCATTTTGAATAAATGATTAAGCCAGCATTTAATCATTCTTCCACCAACAAATCGTCAACTCTTCATGAGTTCTTTGTATTTGCTCACGTGATCATATGGACACTGCATGGTTGACCCACGGTCCATGTAGTCGCTCCCTCCTTCGTCCCATGGTTGAAATTCTGACGAACCACGAATTGATCATCAATTGATCAAATTAGGGTTTCTGAATCCACGGATCATCATTCCAGATTCCAACCTTAATAATTTTACGACGACCTCATGGTCATTAATTTTATTAATTATTCTCGGTTCAACGACCAGTATTCTAATTAATATTTTTGGTACGCTGCCAATAATCCATCAGATGAGCAACACATGCTCAGACGATCAAATATTCAACAATTCATCACATGAGCAGCACTTGCTCAGATGAGGAATATTTTCTCAATATTGGTTCAACAATCAATATTCAACGATCCATCGAATGAGCAATACTTGCTCACTTCATCGTAAGAACTATACCTTTGTCTCATGACATGTTCAATTCATGAGTTTCAGAACATCATGTTCAACTCAACGACTACATGGACTCATCGTCCCATCAAACCAAGAAGTCATCAATTGACTAACAAACCACGAGACGTAAATCGTGTCACTTCGGGGGATATCACTTAGGGTTTTGGTCTGGAGGTGTACGACACGTGTGTTCAAACACACGATAAAATGTGAGCAAGTCGTGCAATCAGTTGAAGGATTTCACGAGGTAGTGGGTGGAAAATCGACCAAGTATCCACGCGTTGATCAACTGGTTTCAAACACGATCTCCACTTCCCCACTCCTTGATTCCATCAACTGTCACACTTCATGGGATCATGGTGTCTACAATTCCATAAATATAAATAAGTCTCTGAATCATGATTGAAGGATCGACATCAACAGTATCATCAATCTCACGTCTCATCGACAACACGAGATCATCAACTTATTAATTGAGCAACTACTCTCAATTGAGCAATTTCAATCATTCAGAGCTTATCATATTCGGAATTCACACACCCACAATCTTTGATTACCATTGATTCCATACATTTCCCATCTTCCCTCCTACAGATCAACCCATCCTCTCTTGTGACCAAATTTACTCTGGAACGGTCATTGTCTTGATTTAGGCCTGAGTACTACAGATTGATCTCTCGAATCTTTAGTACCTCTTTTGCAGCGGTGCATCTGTATGAGGTTTAACATTTCGCTCGGTTCGAGGAGTCTCCTCAATTCCTTAAAAAAAAGAAAATCTTTTTTCCCCATCTACAAAAGTGAGTACCTCTTTCAGAGTTGTAGCCATGTCTGTCTGCACCTTAGCGAGGATTTCTTGTCTTTCCATTAAATCTACCATGGTAATAGAGGGTTGTCCCCCTCTGGTCCTCCGGCCCCTCGTCATGAAGGAGGAGTGGTAGTCGCCCTGGTGACAGACGGAGGCGTCATACTCGAGGAAATTCCGGTATTTGCAGATGCTCTAGCTCTGGTGATAGGAGGCGTCACACCTAATGAAATATCTCCTCCTGCTCCGCTGGAGCCGGTGGTAGAGGACGCAATTCCACGAGATACATTGGTTGTACTGGCGGGCTGCACGATAACACCACCAATCGGGATATCGACGCCAAAAGTATTGTCGGTGCTAGCTCCGTCGGGATTGGTTGCTGATCCAGACCTAAGATCCACCATTGTTGAAATCAGAAAAAATTGAATTGGATTTAAAGAAATTGACTTCACAACTGAGAGATTAATCTCCCACTGTAGTCGTCAATTGTTTATGGGGGAAAACTATTTCTGCTGGTTTTGGTAATTTTGGGTGTGTGGATGAGAAAAGAGTCTAAAACCTAAACAAATGCACTGCACGGGAGTGCTTTTGATTCGAGAGATCAATCTGTACAATTCTGGCCTAAACCAATAAATGGCCGTTCCTGACTTGCTTCGGTCACAAAGTGAAGGAGATGGGGTTGATCTTAGGGAGGGAAGCGAAGAAGGTGTTGAGATTATGAAGGTGTTGGCTGTTTATGACTTGTATCAGAATACCGAACTGGCTTGCAATAATGTAAGCAATCAGCTCTGGGTTTCTGAATACGTTGTACCAACAATTGGTTTCTGTCTTGTTTGTCTTGGAAATAGGAAGAAGAACCTATTTATATAAGTCATTGAGCCTAACCCACGTCTCTCGTGGGAAGTGGAGGAAGTGGAGTGATGGAGTAGTGGAGTCGTGTTAGTGATTGTCACAGGATCAGGTATAAGCCCACTCCTCCCATCATCACTAACCGTCCATGTCTTCCTGACACGTTCTTGTGATGGCGCGTTGCACGCTATAAACCTCCAGACCAATACCCCAGTATGTATCCCCGAATTTTTGACATGCTTGATGTTTTGGATTGCGTGGATCGTGGGAACCACAGAAGGTAGCATACGGTGCTAGGTTAAATAACTAAGTTATTTAGGAAGTCGATATTCATGAAATATCGTGTGTATTCTATACACGTAACACATCAAATATAATCAATGTGTATGAAGCATCGTTGTTTTAAGGCTTAATGGAGTAAGTCGCAGATTAAGCGTCTTAGAACAGATGCATGCTTAGCTATCTTCGAATGATAGTTTGGAGGTTGCACAGGCAAGCCCTCCCTTGGCCGATCACATGATGTGGTAGGGTGATGTATGGTAATCACCACGACACCTTATTGGCCATTTAACTCCTAGCCTGGGCTACCTAACCAAGCTGGTAGAGTTGGACGGATGAGATGATATATGACGCTCATCTGCGGCCGTTGATGAAGTTTTAGGGTTTTGAAGAGGTGCAAGCATCACTCTTCAGCTTGGTCGAAACCAAGCATGGGAGGTGTTCTTGGCAGGACCTACTGGGCAGGCGTGTAGACGGCTTGCCTGTGTGCATGTCCATACCTCACTGCCCCATGAAGATGCGATCTAGGCCACTCAAGTTTACCGGTAAAGAGGAGTGGCTGATATCGATTTGCAACAGGAATCTTGTGCCGCAAAGGATTTCCAAAGGGGAGCGGCATGCCATCTTCAGGGCGCACGCACCGAGGCGTCTGGTCCTGCCTTGCTCTGGTCGGTCGGACATAGAGGTAGACGGGCCCACGGTGATTAATTAGATACTCTATGGACCTCCTTAGTCTATTCCTGCACCCTTCATCCAGGCTGGCGAAGATGGACGCTCGTGATCGATTTAAGACACATGTAATATGCCGCAAGCCCTAATTAGTTGGTCGCGCGCATGCTACTTTGGCCGGACAAATTTGCATGCGATGCTCTTCGTTTGGATTGGCCGACCACGTGGGACCCACATTGGGCCGATGATCATAGTCCTGATCTAAGCCATCCAAACATGCTGGTGAAGTTGGATGGTCGTGATCAATCTGAGACCCTTAGTGGAATTTCCTGCGACCCTTTAAGCCTCACATCGGCCCAACTTCAGGCAACCGCACGTCATTCCGTGGCTAAGTCAGGGGAGGATCGATTATGCAGGTAGGAAGGGGGCCCGTTGGTGTACACCACGGTACTTGTCCGATCGGACTTGGAACAATCTACGTCGTCCAACCGTGCCGGCGAAGTTGGACGACCATGACTGTTTTTTAAGTCTGGTTTGGCCAGCCCTTGTCGCGCGATACTTTTTAGCTGCTTCACACCATCCCGGACATCCAACTCTGAGCTGGCGTTCGGTGGCCATTTGAAGGGCGTGGTATGTATTCGACCAGCCACGGCATAACCGGGCCCGCTAGTGGTCATTGTGGTGATAGCCTGCTCTTACTGAGGATCGTCTAGGCTATCAAATCATGCGACCAACCTGCGTGGCCATGATTATTTCTGAGACTGGCACGTGCAGTCCAGATTATACTCAATCGGACTAGTATAACACACCGAGAGGAATGCTCAATCGGGCTAGTATAACACACCGAAAGACTTTACTCAATCGGGCTAGTATAACACACCGAGAGAGATAGCCTATACGGGCATTTCGTGCATGCCTCACTATTGACACTCGGAGATTCGTGTTACCCTGTTAGGAGCAACACTCAGTCCTCATGCCGCATCAACAGTGAGGGTTCCCGGGAACATGAAAGGAAATACAAGGCTAATAAAGCATTAATCAATAATGTTATAAATCCATAGAAAATCGGGATTGTTGCTACATGCTCCGTTCTGGGTGTATTTAATTCACAGGGATTGTTGCCACATGCTCCATTCTGGGTGAATTAATAAAGTGAAGAAGTATTCATTACTCAAATGGCTTTATCCTTTATAGAATGTCAGCCTATTAAAATTCGGCTTTTATAATTTTAGCCTTAAACAAAAATCCACCATCAACACTTGGAATTTGATCAATCGACCATCAGTTGGTCCCACGACCACCAGGACCGGTTTCATACCCCTTGGTCGGTCCCTCCTCTCTCCATTATTAAGTTTTACCACCTAATGCTCAGACGAACTTTATTTTTAATAATGATTAAACGAGTATTTAATCATCCTTTTACCAACTGGTCTACAAAGGAATTTGGTGCATGCTCATTCGAGCACCTGGGTGCTACATGGTCGGACCATCATCCCATGTAGCCGGTCCCTCTCTCACTCATTTGGTTGATTTCCAATAAATCATCAATTGATCAACAATCGATCAAAATTAGGGTTTCAAACCAAATGCTCTACAAACCATAATTCTGAGCAGGTTCAAACACTAATAATTTTATGTTGATCCAGCAATCAACATCCTAATTTTATGTTGATCCAACTGCCAGTATTTTTAATTAATATCTTATTTGGTCTCACTAACAATAATTCATGAATCGAGCAATATTTATTTTGCTCATTTATAACACTAAATTGCTTAAGTTAGCAAAATACACGATCAACTGGGTTCAGAAGTCATTGATTCAACTATCAATTGCTCGACCGAGCAATATTCCTCATGTTGATTCAACTATCAACGTTCGAGAATTCTATTGATCCAGCAATCAATATTCTGATTTATATTTAATATTTGGTCTTGTTACCAACATTTTTCCTCGACTGAGCAACATGGTTCGAACGGACGACCACCCAATATTTCTGATTCCTACTTTGTCATTCGATCACTCATGATATATTAGATCAGAAATGAGCATTCTGTATAATTCAGCAATATCCTTGATTTCCTGTCGAATACTCAACATATCAAAATAAGTCCTTGATCGAGCAATCTCATCGGACGCTCGAGCCAAATTATCAAAGTATCATTATTACCTCGACTGGTAAAATGATATATCACAATTCGTCAAGACTCAATGTCTTTCCATCATTGTGTCCCAGGAGGCACCTTATTCTCAATCCATGAGTCTCAGAGCATATCACATTCGTTCATTATGCTCGACTCATCAAGGCTAAGACTCATCGTCTAGTCAATTCAACAACTGACTAATTAAATACACATATGCCTTGCAGACTCTACATTCGTGAGATATCAATCACGTCACATGGGGGATAATCACTAAAGTGTTGGTCTGGCGGCCTACGACACGTGTGTACTCCCACGATGAGAAATGTGAGTAAGTCGTGCAAGCGGTTGAGTAAGTTAGCAAAGTAGTGGATGGACAATCAACCAAGTCTCCGCACGACATGGAACTTGTTAGAGCATTTCTCGGTCGAACTCGCATGCGTTGCTATCTCAAGCATGTTTGTCAATGTAGTGATCAAAACTATAAGTATTGATTTCTAGTCTACTATAGCTAAGTTCTCGGACTAGGATAGAAAGTGTAGTTGAGCTCAAGAACTCCATGGAAATCATCATACAAGACGAAGGACTACTCAAGGAACCGGTGGATCTTCATCGACTAAAAGGTATGTGGAGACTTGAACTTATCTATCACTCTAAAGTCTATTTATCTCCTATCTTGAGACAAAAGTCGTTTTGCTATATAGACTTAGATTATACACATTTGCTATTTCGAGCTGAGTTTATCTCGCCTATCTATTTCTCGAAATATGTGTTGGTAAGCTTTTGCTTTAACCAAGTTCATCTTTACCTAGTGACAAAAGTCATGACAAGTTTCAATCACTTTGAAAATTGCTTACTTTGACGAAAAATAGTTTGTGAATAGCAACTATAGAATATCAACGTCCTCTAAGAATGTTTCAAATGATTGAAATGAGAGTTTAGATTTGTAGATGGGGAAAAACGATTTGCTGGTTTTTAAGGAATTGAGGAGACGACCGTACGGAGGAGACTCCTCGAACCGAGAGAAATGTTAAACCTCACACAGATGCACCGCTGCGAAGGGGGTGCTTTAGATTCGAGAGATCAATCTGTAGTACTCCGGCCTAAATCAAGACAATGACCGTTCCAGAGTAAATTCGGTCACAAGAGAGGATGGGTTGATCTGTAGGAGGGAAGCTGGGAAATGTGTGGAATCAATGGTAATCAAAGATTGTGGGTGTGTGAATTCTGAATATGATAAGCTCTGAATGAGTGAAATTGCTCAATTGAGAGTAGTTGCTCAATTGATGAGTTGATGATCTCGTGTTGTCGATGAGACGTGAGATTGATGATACTGTTGATGATTCAATCATGATTCAGAGACTTATTTATATTGCTGGAATTTTAGACACATGATCCCATGAAGTGTGACAGTTGATGGAATCAAGGAGTGGGAAAGTGGATATCGTGTTTGAAACCAATTGTTCAACATGTGGAGACTTGGTCGATTTTCCACCCACTACCTCGTGAATTCCTTCAACTGATTGCACGACTTGCTCACATTCCATCGTGTGTTTGAACACACGTGCCGTAGACCGCCAGACCAAAACCCTAAGTGATATCCCCCCAAGTGACACGATTGACGTCTCGTGGTTTGTTAGTCAATTGATGACTTCGTGGTTTGATGGGACGATGAGTCCATGTAGTTGCTGAATGTCGAACATGATGTTCTGAAACTCATGAATTAAACATGTCATGAGACAGAGGTATAATTCTGACGATGAAGTGAGCAAGTATTGCTCATTCGATGGATCGTTGAATATTAATTGTTGAACCAATATTCCTTGGTTTGAGAAAACATTTCTCATCTGAGCAAGTGTTGCTCATGTGATGAATTGTTGAATATTTGATCGTCTGAGCATGTGTTGCTCATCTGATGGATTATTGGCAGCGTACCAAAAATATTAATTAGATTACTGGTCGTTGAACCGAGCATAATTAATTAATAAAATTAATGACCATGAGGCCGTCGTAAAATTATTAAGGTTGGATCTGGAATGATGATCCTTGGATTCAGAAACACTAATTTGATCAATTGATGATCAATTCATGGTTCTTCAGAAGTTTAACCATGGGATGAACGAGGGAGCGACTACATGGGACCGTGGATCAACCATATAGTGTCCATATGCTCACGTGAGCAAATACGAAGAACTCCTGAAGAGTTGACGATTTGTTGGTGGAAGAATGATTAAATGCTGGCTTAATCATTTATTCAAAATGCTCGTCTGAGCCTTAGGTGAGAAAACCTAATTAATTATGACGAGGCGAGGCGAGGGACCGACCATGGAGTCATGAAACCGACACTGGGTTGTCACGTGACCGCCTGACGATCACTTCATGAAAATCCAAGTGTTTGGAAGAGTTTTGGACCTAATACGAGCAATTGTTCAAATTAGGTCAAAACTGTGAAAATTGATGGGACCGGCTTCCGTGAGCCAAATAGTCAATCTTGGTCGGTCAAGATAGCGTGCTCGTGTCCCCAAGGCGTCCGCGTCTCAGTCCTGAGAATTTTGATATTTTCTGGCGTGCAATTGAGCATCCATTCGAGAAAATATGCCCAAATTAGGGTTTCGACGAAACTGAGGAAAACACCATGAGATGATGAAAAATAATTATAGAATAAGGAATGAGGAGGCGTAGGACCGCCGTGGTCAAGGCATGGTCGGCCGGTCGTGACCACGGTCCCGTGGTTCCTTTTCCTTAATTTTATAATATTTTGATGATTTTATGAAAAATTCATGAATTTTGAGAAATTTGATGAATTTAGGGAGTTTCCATGAATTGAAGAAGTTTTCATGAGTTCATGGAAGCAAAATACTAAAATAATAAAAACATGGGTGTGTGGGACCATGGAAGCATGGCCGTCCGGCTATGGACCGGTCCCACGAATTTTTCATAATTTTTTTAATATTTTTAGGTATTTTTGATGATTTGAGGGAATTTTTCCTAGTTTGAGAGAAATACCATAAAATCAAGGAATTTGATGAATTCAAGGAAAAGTAGGATAAATAATAATAAAATAATAAAGCAAAGGGCGTGTGGGACCGGCTAGGGAATGGCTGGCCGGCTAGGGACCCGGTCCCATAAGTTTTCATTATTTTATTTTATTTTATTATTATATGATGATTTGTGCAAAAAATACCATGAAATCAAGGAGTTTTTTCATGAAATTAGAGAAATAATAATAATAATAATAATAATAATAATAATAAAATGCATGGATATGAAAAGTACGATCAAATATTATTTTATTATTATATGATGATTTGTACAACTATCTTGGCAATCACCAATATGGAGTTGGCATCCCTTGCGGCGGAGAGAGTATTCTACACGCGGCGAATAGATTGCTTGAAATGCATGGATCTGATAACACCAAATCTATGTTATTAAAAGATTTTTCGAATGCATTCAACATGGTTGATCGATCCACTATTATCCGTGAGGTAAGAACACACTTCCCTAGCATCTCTCGTTGGGTTGAATTCTGCTATATGCAACCCGCCAGACTATATTATCAAGAGCACTTACTCTCCTCGGCACAAGGGGTTCAGCAGGGCGACCCTCTTGGTCCCCTTATTTTTGCTTTAGCTTTGCACCCTCTTATCGAGAAGATTGCATCCACTTGTATGTTGGATTTCCATGCCTGGTATTTAGACGATGGCACCATCGCAGGTGACACTATGGAAGTGTCTAAGGCATTGAAGATTCTCCAAGAGGACGGACCAGTCTACGGGTTACATCTGAATATTTCAAAGACTGAATTATTTTGGCCCTCTTATGACCCGAGAAGGGATTCCGATACTTCCTTTCCTGCGAATATTGGTAAGCCAAAAGATGGTGTTAAATTGCTTGGTGGACCAGTCATCCTAGATATGAACTTCTGTAGTGATGTGGTGTTGAACAGGGTTGACAAAACCTCTCAGCTCATTGACAAGATTCAAGAGCTGCAGGATCCTCAGTGTGAACTTTTGCTTTTGCGCAACTGTACTGGAGTTTCGAGGTTATATTTTTCCCTACGCACTACTTGCCCCCAGGCGATTCAGAATGTTGCCAATCGCTTTGATGATTATCTTATGCAGTATCTTCGTCGTCTTATAGTCAGAGATGGGGCTGGTTTTGGCTTAGTCCAACAGCGACTAGCCACTCTCCCTATCAAAGATGGTGGTCTGGGTATTCTTACTATGACAGATACTATGCAGTACTGTTACCTTGCATCTCAGGCACAGACCCAACATTTGCAAAATTCTATTTTGAGGCTTCCTGCAACAACCGACTTATTCCTTGGTTTCCATACTACTTTACAGAGTTTCACACAAGCTTGTGAGATCCCCCTCACTGATTTCAACATTAATGATGTCGCCCCCCATTACATGAAGTCATTGGCAGCTATCTACTTTGGAGCTATCAGGGAAAAGATACTTACTCGCTTTTCTTTTTCTACACGTGAAGCTACTGTTTGGCAATGTAATAGATCTGATCATGCTATGGATTTCCTTAAGGCAATACCTATTCCTGGGCTCAACCAGGCAGTTGGTTCCAGGCAGTTTATCTCGGTCTTACAATATCGTTTAGCTATACCCCTTTTTGAGGAAGGTAATAAATGTACCTGTTGTGGCAAACTCATGGATATCTTTGGAGACCACGCTATCCATTGTGCTAGAGAGGTCGGGCTTAAATTCAGACATGATTTAGTAAAAGATATTCTGGCAGACATGTGTTACAGAGCTGGGGTTGCGGCTAGAAAAGAGGTTTCTTTGGGCGTCATCAAAAATAAGGATTTTCGGCCGGCGGACATCATGGTTTATAATTGGGTAGATGGGAAGGATGTTTGTCTCGACGTCACTGGGGTCTCTCCGTTTACCAGTGCACGCCACTTCATACCAGGTCATGCCATTTCTACAGCAATTACTCGCAAGAACACTAAATACTTAGATGTTTGCACTTCTCTCGGGTATGGGTTCGGTGTTTTGGCTTTCTCCACTTTTGGCGAGATTAGTACGGATTTATTAACTTTCCTGAAGAGATTAAGGAATTGCATGGAAGGACATGATGCCAACTTTAAGATAGGCAATTCTCTTTTTCATAGGCTAGGAATCGTTATTCAAAAAGGTGTTGGTGCCCAACTTGTTGCTAGGATACCCACCATCTCTTGTAATATTGTTTTTGATTAATAAATGCCTTAGTGGCTCCCTTTTATAAAAAAAATAAAAATAATAATAAAGAACCGTGGGGTGGGGCCGGCTGGGACCAAGGCATGGCCGGTTGGCCAATGGTCACGCCCCACACTCCTTTCCTTAATTTTATATTATTTGTTATGGATTTATGGAAGTACCATGAAACCGAGGAGCTTCCTCGAGACGAAGGAGATTTGATCAGATGAGAGAATTTTCATCAAATCATGGAAAATAATAAAAATGTATTAAAAATATAAAACTGGCGTGGAACTGACCACGGCACGGTCGATAGGTCGTGTGTCTGCGTTCCCAACACCTTGGTCAATATTTTTAATTATTTATTATTTTCTTCCCTATTTTGCATAGGTTCATCGTTTCGTTGTATTTTGAAATACTCGTTCGTGCAGTGACTGTTAGTGTCGTCGTTGAATACACTTTCACCATTTGAATCGGGGCTTACTTAGAAGTAGCTCAGACGCCCGGTTGTTGATTATTTATTACTAATTGTGGAATTCAGTGGGGAACAATTCACAAAGCTGAGTAATAAGATGTTTATTATTAATTCATAGGATCAGCTGAGGATTCGACTACGAATTCAGAATAATAAAGTGAGCACTACCATTCCATGGGATCGTAGATTCGACCATAGAATCAGAGTAATTAAGATTTATCTATTACCATTTATGAGACCAGTTGTGGATTCGATCATGAAATCAGAGTAATGAGATAATATAGTTATTGTTATTCTATGAGATCAAGCCGTGGATTCGATCATAGAATCAGAACAATTGTTATTACCATTCCATGGGACCATTCGTGGATTCGACCATCGAATAGGAGCAATTGTAATTAGGAATAAGTAACTTTGTGGCTCTATAATAGCAGAGCAAGCTGTCTAGGAGCATTAATTATCCCGATATGAGCTTGTAGGTAAGTCATATCCTTTATATAGTCAGGGTAAACTCGTTGTTTGTTCCTGAAGACGTTATCGCTCTATACTAGCAGAGCAAGCTGTCTAGGAGCCATCCATCTCGTGATACTATATAGAAATAATCACTGAAAGTATTCAGTATTCATGAGATATGCCGTTTTCCAGTCGTGAGACTACATATCTACATGTACTATGAGAGAAAGTACTCTCCGTTGAGAATTCAATGAGAGACCCGTGTCTCGATACTCACGTATGATTGTTGGATCAGAGCTTCGTATAATTATGAGTTTACGATTTTAGCCCTTGACGAAAATCCACCATCTACATTAAGTCCCCTGCTTACTGAGGAAAGTTGTGTTCCTCAGGCAGCATTAAATGGTGATTTACCGGCCATAAATAATAATACCAGTAATTGAACTTAGTCGTAAGTTGAGACGTTACCGGATTTAGAGAGCATGTGGAAACCACGACTTGACGAAGGCTTCAATGTCATGATTGGAGCGTCGTTTGATGAGCATAAATTGGTGTTGAACCGCTGGTTTGGACGACGAGTCCGTGGTCGGTTAGGATTCGCGGGCCGGGCCCAAGAAGGAAATCCTTAGAAAATTAGGTTTTGGAAATAAAATTGATATAAAAGGAATTAATCCCTTCTTTTTTCTTTTTTTTTCACGACCAACTCTTCATCACCTCTCCATCTTCACGAGCAGGAGATGTTGAATTTTCGCCGCCGCCCGATCCACCTGCCGCCGCCAGTCGCCGTCGGCCAATTTCCGGCCGGCGCTCCCAGGTAGGTTTTTTTTTTTT